>NW_022436964.1:10993785-11119499 GCF_009761245.1 Sapajus apella
ACACATCTGTGTGCTCCAGTGTTGGGTGCATATATATTTGCAGTTGTTTTAGTCTCTTGTTGAATTGGTCCCTTTATTATTATATGGTGACTTCCTTTTTTCTTGTTAAAGTTTTTGCCATGAAATTCATTTTGTCTGATATAAATATAGTTACTTCTGGTTTTCTTTTTGTTCCATTGGCATGGAATACCCTTTTCATCTTTTTATTTTCTGTCTATATATGTTTTCACAGATAAAGTGTGTTTCTTATAGGCAACAAATTGATGGTTCTTGTTTCTTTGTCCATTCAGCCACTCTGTCTTTTGATTGGAGAGTCCATTTATATTCATTCAATGTTATTATTGATAACTAAGAACCTACTTTGACTGCTGCCATTTTAGTATTTGTGTACTGGTTGTTTTGTGCTCTTCTCTTCTTCCTTTCCTTTTTTCCTGTATTCCTTTTAGTAAAGGTGATTTTCTCTGGTGGTATGATTTAATTTCTTTCTTTTTTTGTGTATCTATTGTATGTCTTTTGATTTGAGGTTACCATGAGGCTTGCAAATACTATCTAATATTAAGTCAATAACACATTAAACCAGTAACAACTTACCACTGCATAAACAAGCCAAAAGAAAACCAGTAAAAACTTCAGACTTAACTTTGTCCCGTATTTTTAAAAACATTTTGTTCTTTCTATTTATATCTTATTGTATGATGTCCTGAAAATTTGTTGTAGTTATTGTTGACTGATTTATCATTTAGTCTTTCTTTTCTTTTTTTTCGGGGGGTGGGAATGGAGTCTTATTCTGTCACTTATGCTGGAGTATAGTGGCATACTCTCACCTCACTGCAACCTCTGCCTCCCAGGTTCAAGCAATTCTCCTACCTCAGCCTCCTGAGTAGCTGGGACAATAGTCGCATGCCACCATGCCCAGCTAATTTTCTGTATTTTAGTAGAGATGGGGTTTCACCATGTTAGCCAGGATGGTCTCTATCTCCTGACTTCCTGATCCGCCTGCCTTGGCCTCTCAAAGTGCTGAGATTACAGTCATGAGCCACTGCACCCAGCCATCATTTAGTCTTTATACTTAAGAGTAGTTTACATACCACAGTTACAGTGTTATAATATTCTGTGTTTTTCTATTTACTTTTTTTTTTCATTGAGTTTTTTTTTACCTTCAGATGATGTCTTCTTACTCATTAACTTCCTTTTTTTTCTGTTTTAAGTACCCCCTTTAGTATTTCTTATAGGGTGGGTCTGGTGTTAATGAAATCCCTAAATTTTTGTTTGTCTATGAGAGTCTTTATTTCTCCTTCATATCTGAAGATTTCTTTCACCAGATATACAATTCTAGGGTAATAGTTTTTTTCCTATAGCACTTTAAATATGTCGTGCCACTGTCTCCTGGCCTGCAAGATTTCCACTGAAAAGTCTGCGGCCAGATGTATTGGCGCTCCATTGTAAGTTGTTTGTTTCTTTTCTCTTGCTGCTTTTAGGATCCGTTGTTTAACCTTGACCTTTGGGAGTTTGATTATAAAATGCCTTGAGGTAGTCTTCTTTGGTTAAATCTGCTTGGTGCTCTATAACCTTCTTATACTTAAATATTGATATCTTTTTCTAGGTTTAAGACATTCTCCCTTTAACCCTTCAAATAAACTTTGTATTCCTATTTATTTCTCTACTTCTTCTTTAAGGCTAATAACTCTTAGATTTGCCCTTTTGAGGCTGTTTTCTAGATCCTGTAAGTGTGCTTCATTGTTTTTTATTCTTTTTTTCTTTTGTCTCTTCTACCTCTATTTTCAAATAGTCTGTCCTCAAGCTCACTGACTCTTTCTTCTGCTTGAACATTTCTGCTATTAAAAGATTCTGCTGTGCTCTTCAGTAGGCCAATTGCATTTTTCAGTTCCAGAATTTCTGCTCAATTAAATTATTTAAATCTTTTTGTTAAATTTAACTGATAAAATTCTGAATATCCTCTCTTTGTTATCTTGAATTTCTCAGAGTTTCCTCAATTTTTTTTTAACTTTTCTGTCTGAAAGGTAACATGTCTCAGTTTCTCCAGGAATGGTCCCTAGATAAGGTCCTGGTTTAGTTCATTTAATGAGGTCTTATTTTCCTGGATATTATCTTGTAGATAATATCTGATACTTGTAGATGTTCTTCTTTGTCTGGGCATTGAAGGGTTAGGCATTTATTATAGTCTTCACAGTCTGGGCTTATTTGTAACCATCCCTATTTGGAAAGATTTCCAGGTATTCTTGCAATTTTGGTTTTACTGTGACAGGGCAGCACTGAATGCAATGCAATGACTCAGAATTGCTGTGTTCTCCTTCTCCCAAGTACACAGATTCTCTCTCCACACCATGTGGCCACTGCCATGGGATGGGGGGAGGTGGCATCAGTGAGTCAAGACTGTCTTTTCTACCCTCTTCCATTGCCTTTTACAGTGATATGAATTTAAAAACAGATACTGTGAGTGCTTACCTGATTTTTGGTTCACATGAAGGTTCCTTTTTTGTGCGTAGATATTGCTAAATTAGCATCCTTATGAGGAGATGATCAGTGAAGACTTTAATGTGGCTGTCTTGCTCCACTCCTTTAGAGGTCTGTGTTTTAAATAGTGCCAGTTAGAGTTCTGGAGATCACATAAAGTGACCAGAAATATGATATCAGATAATATATAATTCTATTTGTGTATCAATCTCAAAATTTATAGAATAAGGAAATTAAATTATCCTTTGGATCTTTTTTAGCTGTAACATTTAATACTTTAAGATCATAATGCCATTCTACCTGGCAATATCTGATAGTACACTACTAACATTAAAGAAGGAAATAATAAATTTGGGTAGATAAATTATATTATTATATGACTGTGCCCAGTTAGCAATACTTTTTTATTATATATAAACTAAACTTGTAATTAAAAAGAGTACATGTCTTAAAAAGGAATATACAAAACCACTTTAATACATTAAGTTTTCTTTCTGCAATGTGTTGCTCAATTTCTCACTATATCTTATTAAATTATATAATTATACACACACACACACATTTTGATCAACAACCACATGCAATTTGTCAACATTTGTTAATATTTGGAATAATGTATCTACTGCTGCTTTAAAATTGACAAAATGTGAACTCAGAGGGAAAACTCACCAGATCAAAAGTATGCATTATCTTTAAAGGAATAGATATACCTAGCAGAATTGATTAAGCCATGGAAAGAAAATTGTTATGGGAGAATAAATGTAAAATCGAGTGAAAAATCAATGAAATAGAATACTTGACTCTGATGATACTTTATCAAAAGGAGCTAAATTAGAGACAATGTAATTTCAAATTTTACAGAGTTTATTGGATGCTTTCCAAATTGCACAGGTGTGATCTTTTGGACTCGAGAGATTCTATGTTGGCAATGCAGGGAAACAGGTGGAAAAAATAACCCATCTTATGATAATGTGTGAAGAGTAGGAAATATTGATGGCACATTGATATGATTAATAGGATGTAGGATTGTTAGAAGGCAAACAAAATTGGCAGCAGTAGTAGTTGAAATAGGAACAGCTGAAAGAACTATTGAAGGAGCAGTTGGTGAGAAGAGAGAATAGACAGAGTCTCAAAAAGCTGGGTTGGAAAGATCTGTTAGAAAATTAGGGAATCTACTATTTCAGTGGCTTCTAAGAATAAAAATTTACATTACTTTTGTTAATAAGTTATACTCTCCAAAACATTTTAATTAACTACATCTAAATTAAGAAGTGTTAATGGTATCTCCATTTTTAAGGTGAGAAAGCAGGGTATAGACTATTAAATTGGTATGGGCTGTTGTAAAACTGATAAGAGAAACCGGTTATCTTGTTTCCAGGAGACTCATTGTACCATTGGATTTACTAGACATATCTTGGTCATTTTTGGAAGCATAAAGATGTAAGATGGACTTGGAAAGTCAAAGAGGAAGTTATTGCTTATTAAGTTTAGTTACAACATTTATATACATAGGTAAGCATATTTTAGGAAGCTAGAAAAGGAGAGCATTAGAAAGAGTAAGAAAGAGAAGAAAACTACCAAAAAATACTTAGGGGTAGAAGAAACCTATATGTGAAAAACATGACTAGAAAAGATCCAAAAGGCATTTAAAAGATAAGAGGAAATTGGTATCAGGGCAGCCTATGTGTTTAAATCTTTGTGACCTGTCTCCCTTTTTTCTATAGCTTTTCTCCTACTTCTCTTCATGAACTCAAACTCGCTTCTAAACTCAGTCTTGTGCCTTCTTTTAGATCCCTAATATTTGATAAAACCTGGCTTATCCACCCCAGTGGTTTATCATAAACAAATCTCATTCATCTATTCTAATGTCATTTTTTTTGCATACAATCTTAGAAATAATTTCTTTGTTTTCAGATCTTCTGTAACATGTTTATAAATATTCTTTGATAAACTATCATTTTTAATATACTAAAATTTACTTCATGATTAATTCTGTTTCTTTTCTAGGCAGTAAGCAAGAGACTTAAAAATTATTTTTAGCAAAAGGGTCTCACTATATTGTACAGGTTGGACTGGGACTCCTGGGCTAAAGCGATCCTCCTGCCTCAGCTTCCAAGTAGCTGGGACTACAGGTAAACACTACCATGCCTCACTAAGAGTTAATTTCTAAATGTTATGTTTTTAGTATCTAGATCTAGCTTTGTAGTATTGTGTTGTGTTTAGTCCTGAATATGTATTGTGGAGTGAATGAATGGGTGATTTATTCATTAGTCTTTTAATGAACCACACTATTCCATGTGCTATAACATATTGGGTGGCAAAACATTTATTTTGTGAAATATTTAAAACAACTATTTGAAGTAAAATTATTAGCTGAAGTTATTCTTTTAAAAAAGAATGAGAATAACTGCCAAATTCCCAAACAGCAAGGCAGTGTAAAAATGGTAGGATAGTAAAAAACAAAAATATAGCTATAATATTTTTACAAGAAGGATATTTAAATTGACCAAAAAATCTTCAAAACAAAGGGTAGAAAAACCTATGTTTGTCATAGTCAGAATAAAAGCAAAATGGAAATATTAAAACTGAAATGTTACTCAATAACAGCGTATGTAAAAAAAGTAAATATTAATGTTTTATTTAATTAAAATCTTAAAAATGTGATATAAGAAACACATTTATGCACCTAGTGTATGTAGACAGCAGAGAAATTCATGAAAAAAGGAAAGTTTTAGGGTTACATGGAGAAACTGATGATTAAAAATTATGTTGAATAATTTTACTATCCATGTTTTCAAGTTTGTCAGGCCAAAGATGATAGATAAGGTGGGAAGTGAAGCACTTGAATTAACATAATAAAGATCAGGAATTAATATTTTAAAAAATATTTCATGAGCATCAACAATATTTAGGTACTTTTCCAGTCAATTCAAATATGGCAATGCACAAAAAAAAAATCCAAAAATGTCTAAAGTTCAAATAGAAACTGTACATTCTTTTCACGGCATAGGAAGTTTTCAAAATATTGATCATGTGATGAACCAAAAAAAAAAAAAAAGAAATGTAACAAAAGTAGATAGTAGCATTGCCTAGTGATTAGTCTTGAATTCTATTGTTGAATAAATGAACAAATAATTCAGTGACTTACTGGTTCCTTATGATAAAAATAATAAACGTTAAGAGCCTGGAAAAAGTATCTTCTAAATAATCTCTGAATCAAAGATGAGGTTAAAAAGTAAACCTGAAAATTATTTAGAAAAAAATGAAGAGAAATTACTGGGTGACACTAAAGTTGTACCTAGAGGACAATGCATGTTCTTCAGAACTCTTATAATTACACACACAAAAAAAAATTGTTTAAGATTGCAATTAACTTAAAACCTAGAGAATAAGTAAACACAATGAAACAAAGCAGGAGGAAGGGTTGCATAAAGTTGAAATTATGAAACAAAAATACTAAGAAGGAAGGATAAATAAAATCAAAACATGGTTATTTGAACAGGGTGATAAAATTGAGAAATTTTTGATGATTCTGATGAAATAAAGAAGAGATAAAGTTAAAATTAAAATACTTAAAGTTGATAAAAGATATAGCCAAATATAGAAAAGATTAACATTTTATGTGTAATTTTTCAGGATTAGTTTACTCTAGAAATTAAACAGTAGTTTTTGGCAATATATAAACTAATGAAATTGACTTAAAGAGTGCAGTAATCATAGAGGAGTTGGTAAAAAAGACATAATTTTTAAAACTTCCATGTTCACATGGTTTGATCACAAAACTTATCTAACTTAAAGAACAGATACCTTCTTTATAAATACATCCCAGTTCATATGAATTTTTAAAAGTACCAATTTTGTTTATATAAGAGCTGTCACACCCTCGTATAAAACTTGAAATAATAATAGGAAAAAGAAACTATAGATTAAGCAGTCTTATAAATATTATGCTAGAATTGTAAATTAGATAATGATAAATTGAATATAGTAGTATATTAAAAGATTTCTATAACAACATTAAGTAGAATTTTTTTAAATGGAAAGACATTTAAGATCATAAATCCATCAATTCATAAAGCCAACAATAAAAGCTTACATAGCATTTAATATTTAGCAAAAGTCTCAAATAAAACTTCTTTTAAAAACAGGCATAGATAAAGCAAGTACTCAGAGATTTCATCACCACCAGGCCTGCTTTACAAGAGCTCCTGAAAGAACCACTAAACATAGAAAGGAACAACTATTACCAGCCACTCCAAAAAGATACCAAATGGTAAAGAGCATCAATACAATGAAGAAACCGCATCAGCTAATGGGCAAAACAGCCAGCTAGCATCAAAATGACAGGATAAAATTCATACATAACAATATTAACCCTAAATGTAAATGGGCTAAATGCCCCAATCAAAAGACACAGACTGGCAAATTGGATAAAAAGCCAAAACCCATCGATGAGCTGTATCCAGGAAACCCATCTCACATGCAAGGATACACAAAGGCTCAAAATAAAAGGATGGAGGAAGATTTACCAAGCAAATGGAGAGAAAAAAAAAAAAAAAAAAGCAGGGGCTGCAATCCTAGTCTCTGATAAAATAGACTTTAAACCAACAAAGATCAAAAGACACAAAGAAGGACATTACATAATGGTAAAAGGATCAATGCAACAAGAAGAGCTAATGATCCTCAATATATACGTACCCAATACAGGAGCACCCAGATACATAAAGCAAGTTCTTAATGACTTACAAAGAGACTTAGACTCCCACACAATAATACTGAGAGACTTTAACACCCATTGTCAATATTGGACAGATCAATGAGACAGAAAATTAACAAGGATATCCAGGACTTGAACTCAAGCCTGGACCAAGCAAACCTAATAGACATTTACAGAACACTCCAAATCCACAGAATATACATTCTTCTCATCACCACATTACACCTACTCTAAAATTGACCACATAATTGGAAGTAAATCACTCCTGAGCAAATGCAAAAGAATGGAAATCATAAAAAACAGTCTCTCAGACCACAGTGCAATCAAGTTAGAACTCAAAATTCGGAAACTAACTCAGAATCGCACAGCTTCATGGAAATTGAACAACTGGCTCTTGAATGTTGACTGGAAAAACAATGAAATGAACGCAGAAATAAAGATGTTCCTCAAAAACAACGAGAACCAAGACACAACATACCAGAATCTCTGGGACACATTTAAAGCAATCTCTAGAGGAAAATATACAGCCATAAATACCCACATGAGAAAAAAGGAAAGATCTAATATGGACACCCTGTTGTCAAAATTGAAAGAGCTAAAGGAGCAAGATAAAAAACTCAAAACCTAGCAAAAGACAAGAAATAACTAAGATCAGAGCAGAACTGAAGGAGTTAGAAACTCAAAAAACCCTTCAAAAAATCAATAAATCCAGGAGCTGGTTTTTCAAAAAGATCAACAAAACAGACAGACCGCTAGCCAGATTAATAGAAAAGAGAGAAGAATCAAATACATGCAATAAAAAATGATAAAGGGGGTATCACCACAGATTCCACAGAAATAAACCATCATCAGAGATTATTACAAACAACTCTGTGCACATAAACTAGTAAACCTGGAAGAAATGGATACATTCCTGGACACTTGCATCCTCCCAAGCCTAAACCAGGAAGAAGTCGAAACCCTGAATAGACCAATAACAAGGGCAGAAGTTGAGGCAGCAATTAGAGCCTACCACCCAAAAAAAGCCCAGGTCCTGATGGGTTCACAGCTGAATTCTACCAGACATACAAAGAGGAGCTGGTACCATTCCTTCTGAAACTACTCCAAACAACCCAAAAAGAGGGAATCCTTCCCAAATCATTTTATGAGACGAACATCATCCTGATACCAAAATCTGACAGAGACTCAGCAAAAAAAGAAAACTTCAGGCCAATATCCATGATGAACATAGATGCAAAAATCTTCAATAAAATACTGGCAAACCGATTGCAACAGCACATCAAAATGCTTATCCACCATGATCAAGTACTTCTGAAACTATTGAAAATAATCCAAAAAGAGGGAATCCTTCCCAAATCATTTTATGGGACCAACATGATCCTGATACCAAAACCCGGCAGAGACTCAGCAAGAAAAGAAAACTTCAGGCCAATATCCATGATGAACATAGAAGCAAAAATCTTCAATAAAATACTGGCAAACTGATTGCAACAGCACATCAAAAAACTTATCCACCATGATCAAGTAGGATTCATCCCGGGGATGCAAGGCTGGTTCAACATATGCAAGTCCATAAATGTAATTCACCACATAAACAGAACCAAAGACAAAAAACACATGATTATCTTAATTGAGGCAGAGAAGGCCTTTGACAATATTCAAAAGCCCTTTATGCTAAAAACCCTCAGTAAACTCAGTATTGACTGAACGTATCTCAAAATAATAAAAGCTTTTTATGACAAACCAACAGCCAATATCATATTGAATGGCAAAAACTGGAAGCATTCCCCTTGAAATCTGGCACTAGACAAGGATGCCCTCTCTAACCACTCCTATTCAATATAGTATTGGAAGTTCTAGCCAGAACAATCAGGCAAGAAAAAGAAATAAAGGGTATTCAAATAGGAAAGGAGGAAGTCAAATTGTCTCTATTTGCAGATGACATGATTGTATATTTAGAAGACCCCATAGTCTCAGCCCAAAATCTCCTGAAACTGATAAGCAAATTCAGCAAAGTCTCAGGATACAAAATCAATGTGCAAAAATCGCAAGCATTGCTATACACCAATCACAGACTTAAAGAGAGCCAAATCAAGAACGAACTGCCAATCACAATTGCTACAAAGAGAATAAAATACCTAGGGTTACAACTAACAAGGAACGTAAAGGACCTCTTCAAGGAGAACTACAAATCACTGCTCAATGAAATAAGAGAGGACACAAACAGATGGAGAAACATTCCATGGTCATGGTTAGGAAGCATCAATATTGTGAAAATGGCCATACTGACCAAAGTAATTTACAGATTCAACACTATCCCCATCAAGCTACCAATGAACACCTTCACAGAACTGGAAAAAAACACTTTAAACTTCATATGGAACTAAAAGAGAGCCCGCATAGCCAAGTCAATTCTAAGCAAAAAGAACAAAGCAGGAGGCATCACACTACTGGACTTCAAACTATACTACAAAGCTACAGTAATCAAAACAGCATGGTACTGGTACCAAAACAGAGATATAGACCAATGAAACAGAACAGAGGTCTCGGAGGCAACGCAACATATCTACAACCATCTGATCTTTGACAAACCAGACAAAAACAAGAAATGGGGAAAGAATTCCCTATTTAATAGTGTTGGGAAAACTGGCCAGCCATGTGCAGAAAGCAGAAACTGGACCCCTTCCTGACACCTTACACTAAAATTAACTCCAGATAGATTAAAGATTTACCTTAAGACCTAACACCATAAAAACGCTAGAAGAAAACCTAGGGAAAACCATTCAGGACATAGGCATAGGCAAGGACTTCATGACCAAAACACCAAAAGCATTGGCAACAAAAGCCAAAATAGACAAATGGGACCTAATCAAACTCCACAGCTTCTGCACAGCAAAAGAAATAGTCATTAGAGTGAATCAGCAACCAACAGAATGGGAAAAAATTTTTGCAATCTACCCATCTGACAAAGGGCTGATATCCAGAATCTACAAAGGGCTGATATCCAGAATCTACAAAGAACTAAAATAAATATACAAGAAAAAAACAAGCCCATTCAAAAGTGGGCAAAGGGTATGAACAGACACTTTACAAAAGAAGACATACATGAGGCCAACAAACCTATGAAGAAATGCTCATCATCACTGGTCATTAGAGAAATGCAAATCAAAACTACATTGGGATACCATCTCACGCCACTTAGAATGGCGATCATTAAAAAATCTGGAGACAACAAATGCTAGAGAGGATGTGGAGAAATAGGAACACTTTTACACTGTTGGTGGGAGTGCAAATTAGTTCAACCATTGTGGAAGACAGTGAGGCGATTCCTCAAGGACCTAGAAATAGAAATTCCATTTGACCCAGCAATCCCATTACTGGGTATATAGCCATAGGATTATAAATCGTTCTACTATAAGGACACATGCAGCCATATGTTCATTGCATCACTGTTTACAATAGCAAAGACCTGGAACCAACCCAAATGGGTATCGATGATAGACTGGACAGGGAAAATAGGGCATATATACACCATGGAATACTAAGCAGCCATAAAAAATGATGAGTTCATGTCCTTTGTAGTGACATGGATGAACCTGGAAACTATCATTCTCAGGAAACTGACACAAGAACAGAAAATCAAACACCACATGTTCCCACTCATAGGTGGGTGTTGAACAATGAGAACACATGGACATAGGGAGGGTAGCATCACACACTGGGGTCTGCACACGGGAAATAGGGGAGGGACAGTGTGGGGTGGGGAGTTGGGGAGAGATAGCATGGGGAGAAATGCCAGATATAGGTGATGAAGAGGAAGGCAGCAAATCACACTGCCATGTATGTACCTATGCAACAGTCTTGCATGTTCTTCACATGCACCCCAAAACCTAAAGTACGATAAAAAAAATAGCCATAGATTGAAACAAATGTGTTAAAGACCATTTCAACCAGAAAATGGTAGAGTGAATTAATAGATGAAATAATAAGGCTATTTGCACTAAATTTGGTTGTAAATTGCCTGTCAGTATTTTCATTTAACACCATTTTGAAAGAACTAACTAATGAAACAAGACAACAAGTTGAAGTTATACATATAAATGCTGAAAATGTACTTACATTTTAAAGAATATACTTTTATCTGTCTTAGAAGCATGAGAGACCTGAGGAAGATAAGATAGAATGAAATAATTAGTTGACTAAGTGTAAGGTAAATATTTAGCAACAATCTATTCAAAATAGAACTGAAACCAAAATACTGGTATAATACTGAAAACAATGCAAAATGAAAACGAATAATTTAGAGTGAAAATTTCAGATCTCAGATCTTGTTAATGTACAAAACCTACGTGTAAATAGACATCACAGAATGTTATGTTGAGTTTTAAAGGTAAATTTCATATATTAATAATTTTAATGGCAATCAAAATGGAAAAAATTAACAAAAATCTCACAAAATATTTTTTTAATATTCAGTGGGAAAAAAATTTAGAGGAAAATCTGAGAATGGCAAAAAGTTTAAGCAAAATTACTTTCTTATTATTCTATATGAAGTTTTAAAATATATCACAGCTACTAAAAGTACATTCATGTAATATGAATATACATAATTTGAAAAAAGAATTATTCATTTAATAAGTACTAATATAAGTTGCCTACTTATAAGAAAATACCTACGGATCTCTAGTTTCCATAGCAAATACATGTATATTTTATACAGATACATTTTTATTTTATTTTTCTTGTGGCTATGTAAAACTAAAAGACAAACAAGTATTTGGGAACTATTTGCAATACACATAAGAAACTAATCACTGTACACTTTCAGTTATGTGAAAAGCCTTATAAATTGTTAAATGGAAGAAAAAAACTCCTTTATCCAGTTTCCCATAAAGAAATGGTCACATAGCGTATAATACACATTAAAAAAATCAAAATGGCCATTATCAAGTACTCTGGCTACATCATAAGGAAAATAAAATAACAATGCAACCAAAACAATGTTGCCATTTTCACCTGTTCATTTAATTGACAAATATTTAAATAAAGCATTCTGACCAAAAAGAAAAGAGACAAAGGTATTGGTACTCCATTACATTATTTGTTGAGGTCTAACTAGGTAAAATATCATATGAAAGTAACATGGCAATTTCATTTAAATGAAATTTTTACATACTCTTTTATCCAGAAATCCCACTTTGAAGAAATTATTCTCTAGTTACTAGTACCAGAATGTAAAATGATTTTATATAAGAAGACACACAAAAATCACGTCATAGCATTGCGTGTTATGGCTAGACATAGAAATTATGACTCTCCTTCAATAGTAGTAGACTAAATAATTAATATAGAATATCATAAAACAAGAAAAAAGTGAATTTCATTTAAATATATAGTGACCAGAAAGACTGTTGTCATTAATGTCCTATTAATACATTGCATTTGTCTAAAAACTATTATATAAATACACCCGCTTTGATTTATCCTTTTGTTACAATTCTCACAGAATGCTATAACATTCAATATTTATTTATGTACGAGTATATTTCAGATATAATAATTTTGTGTTTGTGTGAATAAAAGAATGTGACTTTTGTACTGAACTCAGAGCCCTCAAATAAAAGAAACAGAATGAAAGAATCGATTCATTTTGATTACAAAATTGAGACTAGAAAAGCAGGCTGCTTTTATGGAAATAGGTATTTGGTTCGGTATGTAGCTTGTATAGAGAACATCATGGAAGATAAACTGCTTACTCTGTCCCTTCAATGATGGTTGTGATCTGAAACTGAAATGAACTATTTTGTTGCACATAAAAATTTACTTGTAAACATAATATTATTCCCTACTGTCTCTGACAATATTGTACAATTCCCTATCTTTACCCATTACATTCTGAACTGATAAACCCAGATCCGTATCACTGATCTGAAGCTCTGGACTTACATTCAACTGTATACAGCATATCTCTACTTTAATGTCTCATAAAACTTTCCATTTCAACAGGTTCATTGTTGAACTGATAGGAAGTGGGGTGGAAGAGCTTCAGACCAGGCTTGAACTTCCTATCTAATATTTAGTAGCTATGTGAGGTTGGACAATGTATTGTCTTTGTTAGCTTTCTGACTTACAGAATGTAGGTGTCAACAGCTACTTCATAGAAGATTAAATTATATTTGTGTGTGAGGAAACCTCTGGATAAACCCATCTTAAGAGAAGAAATTCTAGGTCCTTAACCATGTAACAATTGTCCTAGTTCTGTGATGAGGTGGACTTGTGACTTTCACTGGGAGAACATTGTTCTGCAAAACATATGTGTTAGATTCCCATGAGACTATATATATATGTGAAATTTAAAAGTACAGGGAAGAAAGTTGCCATATCTCATATAGTCTTTATAGAGTTCACTATGTTAGGATAATTTCTACGGTCTTGATGCCTTGTGTTACATCTATAATAGGAGAAAGATCTGATTTTAAAGAGCAGTAACTGAATAAAGGAAAGTTGTAATTGGATATAAATAACCGTCAGTCTTCTCAGGCTTTATCAAAAAAAGGTGGGCTCACCACCAGGGAGCAGCAATTGACTGTAGGAGGATGTATTTCCAACATTCCTTGTAATACCCATGTGGGTAGTGGAGATGAGGGACTGTGGGCATGCGGATCCTTCATTCTGTGTGGGCCTTTGCAGCAATTCAAGAATTCACCATTATTTGATGTTATCGTTGTTTAAAAGTAAAGAAACTCTGTTGAAAGGCATTTCTAATATTCTTTTTCTTGAGTTTTGACTTTTCACTATTTGCCTTTTAAAAAGAATGAATAATCTTGCAGGGCCTGCTGAGAAAGAGGGATTCCTCACCTCCATCTGTGCTTATACTTTGCCTAAAACAGTTTTGTATGTAGCATGCTGCCAGGTACCAAATAAATGCTCATTAAATTAAAGCTATCATTGTGTTCAGGAATTATTCTGCCTCTCAAGATACATGTAACTCTATTCATTGCTCTTACTTTAGTGAAAAATATTATTATGCATTCTTTGCCAGATCAGAAGCCTGAAAATCATCTTACCTTATAAACCTCTCTTTACTGCTGTCACTGCTCTACTAGGTTCTGGTGTTTTTATCTCCTGGCTGATACTTATTTGAGTCTCTACCTTTTTACCATAGCTGGCTTACATTTAGCCTTGCCTACTTTTCTCTTGGATGTTGCAGTAACCTCCCGCCGTCCAGTTTTACCCCATTCCATTCCCTATGCTGCTAACAAAATGAACTTTAAAAATCATGTGAATCTGATAAAATTCCAGTCCTCCAGTCTTCCTGTCCAGATTAAAGTTCTTAATTAGCTCTTAAAAGCTTTCAAAATACATTATCATTTACCAAGTTTAATCCTCATGATTTATTTCTTTTTCCACCCCAGTTATTCTACTACCAGTCATCAAAAAGCAACCATTGGTCTGCAATTTTGGCTACTTATAATTCCTTAAATATATTATTTCATGACTCTGTGCTTTCCCATATATGGTTCATACTACCTGAAACAATAGCAAAATTTATCCTATTATCCTGCCTAGATTTAGCTAGCATCAATTCATTCATAGTTAACGGAGCATCTTTTGCCTGAAAGGGGGCAATACGTGATGTGTTTTTATCCTCACAAAATTTACAGTTCACTCAGACTGGTAAGGTAGAAAAGACTTGAATTATTATTTCAGCTTTGATCTAGTGATTAAAATATCTGTTTTTGGTTTTAGGGTCTTCTGGTGTATCATGGTTTATAAAGTACCAAAACATGAACTTTGTTGTGGGGATAGAACCTTTATGAAATATATCCTTCAGCAGCTCATACATCTGCAGTATCATCCCTGAATCTCTGACAGCCTCAACCCTCCCAGGCTTCCTTTACTTCCTGGTTTTTGGAGCTCATTATCCTATATCCTGTCAATCTTCTGTTCAAGTAGCCTGACCCCCACCCACCATGATACAGGCAGAAAGGACTTTCTGATATCTGCTTTTGTCTCTACAGGGAGGTGATTCATTTCACTGTGGGCAGGACCATTCTTCCTGGACTGGTGAGCAGAAAAATCAAAATTGCAATTCCCAGATGTGGTGGTGTTCGAAGCTTCATTTAAGGTCACTGAACAGAACAGAAAGTTACCCAAGAAATAAGACCAGCTCTATCAGAGACCATGGAATCAGAATAACCTGGTTGCAGAAAGGATCAAAGTCATAGGAAGCACCAGGACCAGAGAACAGAAAATGGCTTATTTTATCATTGTAAAGACTCTTTAATATTTGTATCTCCTTACGACATAAGGATAAATGTTATCCTTTATGTTAATATACATAAATAAATTTATGCATTTAAATACAAATTATGTTTTTCTTGATGTTTTGGTATATATTTAATCTAAAATATATCAAGTATTTAATAGCACTACTTAGAAATATGTCCTAACTAATTAAACAGAAATCTTAGTATTATTACCTGAAATAAATCCTGAAAGATGAGTACTGTAATTTCACACTGAAATTGCAATCATTAATTTGATCTGCAAGGTAATCGGGCACCAGGCATTCAAGTCAGCAGATATCAGAGCATCATGGCCTAATCAGGTCAGTAATGGAAATGAATGTATCAGTAGTACTCAGAAGATTTGGTGGGTCAAGTCAAAAAGGAGATGCAGTTTTCTCATTCAGAACTACATTGCTGAGGAATCAAGCAAGAGATTTAGCAGTGGGAAAAGAGAATAAACCTTTTTATGTTGAAGGGAATGATTTGACTAGGCAAGCAAACAGATCAGAATGTAGCCTTGGAATCTGGTTAAGAAAAGTGAAGATCTCAATATTGCCTCTGATAAAAAATAATGTTCTACGAACTTCAGGAAATTTCTTGGAAGATAAAGATTTCTGTACTTTCCCTGCTGAATTTGTTGTGTATTTAGAACCTACAAATTGAAATTCTTAAACTAGTGATTTTTTTTTTAATTTAGACATAAAAATTAACATGAAACAAGACTTGAAATGTTTCTGTACTAGGTGATGAGATGAATTATGAGTGAGCCAAAGTAGCAATCAGTCTCATTTTAGTGTAAGTACATAAGTATTATATCTAACTTTTTTGGTGGGGGGGGAGGAGGAACAATCACATATAGCCTATATGCATAAGGAAGAGACCCAGAGGTATTTATGTGAGATTTTTGCTGCTAAATGTCAATCTGCCCAAAGTAGAACCTTACAGGCCCTGAAGGGTTAAACACTCCTCCCAAAGCACCTTTCAGCTAGAGAGCCTTGTATCAGGGGGAATAGAGCTCAATTTCTAATATGAATCAGTCTAAAGATAATTAGAAGGTTTAGTTCAGTCCCTAAAACCCTTCATATGAGAATTCAGGTGAGTTTCTGGGAGCACTAATGGACTTTGCCTCATCATAAATTCCATCTTGAACTTGCTTATTCTGAGTTACTTCTGTGTTCACCAAAGAGAAGTTAGTGTGAAATTTTATTGCTTGTTTTTCCTTTGCCTCAGGAACACCAAGTGACTAATCATCTAACCAGTGATTTGTCCCCCAGTTTGTCAAACTGGCAGGGTCAATCTTCATAGACTGCACTGAAGAGCCACAAACTGATGGAGCTGGAGGCTATGACCCTTAGCTGACTAACACAGGAACAGATAACCAAATACCACATGTTCTCATTTATAAGACGGAATTAAATGTTGAGAACACATGGACACAAGGAGGAGACCAACAGACATTGGGGATTGCTTGAGGGCAGAGGCGAGGAGGAGGAAGAGAAGCAGGAAAAATAACTATTAAGTACTAGGCTTCCTACCTGGGAAACAAAAAAGTCTGACAACAAACCCCCATGACACAAGTTCACCTATATAATGAACCTGCACATGTACCCTTGAACCTAAAATAAAAATTTAAAAAGGTTGAAAATAAGGCTAGCAAAACAATAAAAATAAATCCACTGAGTTACTTTTTCAGAGACCTGGGGGATAAATAACCGAGTCAAAATTGATCATTTTTTAAAAAATATTGTAAAATTTGGCATGAGACAATTTTACTTTGACACCCACCTCTACTCCTATAAGGAGAGGTTCTGAGAAGTCCAATGCCAAATCTTAGACAGAACCCAAGTTATAAACTAGATTTCTTAACTCTTGTTTGTCAGTTCAATTTGTTGAGCAATACTAACAGGTAGCACAATATTCAAGTCATTTGGCCCTTTACATTTAACTAGATGCAAATACACGTTGTACTTGTAGGAGCCACTTTTCCTTAAAGGAAAAAGGGCTTTCATTTTTCTGATAACTAAAATGGGCATAAGTATATAGCCTGCTTTACTTGTGGACCAGGATTCTTATGATGTTGACACAAAATAAGGTGTATGAAAATACCTAAAGTTGCTATGCATTAGTTGTTTTTGTTGTACTTCTCAAGTGGTTACATGATAATTTTTAAGATTTAAGGGGCAGATTTTTTTTTAAACTATAATTTTCTCTCTCAAGGATTAACCTCCTCATTGTGCTGTGTTACCAATGAAGAGGAAGGGGAGACAACTAAATTATGTGCTTTGTTGAAAATTTGGGCTGATCTGAGAACTACAATGAATTTGGGCAGAGATTCTCGAAGTATGGATCCCCCAGGCATTTTCAGAAATTCATGAGATAAAAACAATTTTCATAATAATGGTAAGCCACTATTTGTTCTGGAATCTTATTTTCTCAGGAGCATATAATTTTCCAGAGGCTATATGACATATGATATCACAAGAGATTAAATGCAGAAGGTTTCAGAATCCCACTGTCTTCTATTAATTCAGTCATCAAAATGCTTTTACAAATATAAAGCAATGCCACATTTTTCAAATTGTTATGGGACATTGGAAAGTATTCTTCAAAAAGGATGTTGTTTATATTAACATGTAATGAAATTACTTTTATTTTAAACTAAGCTAAAAATATAAATAGTTATAAAGTTTGTTTTAACTTGAAATATAGTAAATTTATATATACATACACTTATGTATATAAAATCAACATACACAGAAGCTCTTAGGGGTCCTCACTAATTCTCAGGGTATACAGGAGTAAGGAGGTCAAAAAAGTTTGAGAGGCAGTGACTTAAGAGGTTGATAGGGATATTCTCAGAAGGACGATCCAAGATGGCCGTTTAGGAACAGCTCAGGATCGCAGCTCCCAGTGAAAGCGCAGAGGGTGAGTGGACGCTGCGTTTTTATTGCCCACAGACTAGGAAATTCCTGGGCGGAGGTGCTCCACGGTCGCCAGCACGGCTGTTTCGGCCAGCGCGGCTGTGCCAGCCAGCGCCGCTGCTTTGCCCCGTGAGGCTGCTTTGTCGGCGCCCCGGAGCCGCGGTTCTCCATACAAAATACACTGGTCCAGGGGCCATTTTGGCTGGCGATTGGAGCCACGGGAAGTCGCCCATACGCCGGTTCAAAAAGGGGACTGAGCAGAGAACCAGGACAGTAGATTCCAGGGCAAAAAAAAAAAAAAAAAGCGCCACAAACCTCAGTGCCGCTGCTTAAGCCAGTGCAGTGAGTGGCCGCAGGGGAAAACAAACAGACCCCGGCGCCTCTTCAACAGGTGACTGGAACACCAACTTAAAAATGGCTCTGAGGCAGGGAGACAGGCGATCAGGCTCCGCTGGCCCCACCCCCACAAAAGAACAGCAACCAGAAACTCTGGATTGAGAGTTTCACAGCAAGCGCAGCTGAACCCGGGACGGTCCAACTCTGTGGGGGAGGGGCGTCCGCCATTACCGAGGCAGCCTGTCGTTGCCTAGGCAACCCGCCATTGCTGAGGCAGCCCGCCGTTGCCAAGGCAACCCGCCACAGCAGAGACTCTGCCCCAACAGAGGCGGGCCACCATCGCCAAAGCAGTTCTAACTACACCCATATAAACAGGACTGCAGGGAAGTTCACTCGGCAGCGGGGCAGAGCCCACAGCAGCTCAGCAAAGCTGCTATAGGCCGACAGTGACTAGGCTGCCTCCTTGCTGGGCTGGGCAGGTCTGAATGAAAACAAAAAAAAAAAAAAAAAAAGAAGGCGGCAGCATAACGGAAACTCATAAATAAAGCCCTAAATCCCTGTGACAGAGCACCTGGGAACAAAAAGCAGTTTATGAGTTCTGCTGCAGCAGACCTAAAAGTACCTGCCCAACATCTCTGAATGAACAACAACAGAGCTCGCAGCTCACCATTTGAGCTCCTATAAAGAAGAGACCGTCTCCTCAAGCAGCTCCCTGACCCCTATATATTCAAAAAGACACCTCATAAAAGGAAGATCAGATTGACACTAGGTGGGTATCCTTCTGGGACAAAGACAGCAGAAGAAGAAAACTGGTAACAACCCTTGCTGTTCAGCAGCTGCTGCAGGTGAACCCCAGGCAAGCAGGGCCTGGAGTGAACCTCAGCAGACCTACAGCAGAGGGGCCAGACTGTCAGAAGGAAAACCAAGAAACAGAAATAACCTCATCATCAACAAACAGAACGCCAATCTGAAAGATTTAATACCCAATCTGAAAGCCAGCAACTACAAAGTCGACAGGTGGATAAATCCTTAAAGATGGGAAGAAACCAGTGCAAAAAGGATGAAAACACCCAAAACCAGAACACCTCTCCTCCTAAAAGGGATCACAACTCCTCACCGGCATGGGAACAAGGTTGGATGGAGAACGAGTGTGATGAAATGACAGAATCAGACTTCAGAAGGTGGGTAATAAGAAACTTCTGTGAACTTAAAGAACATGTTCTAACCAAATGCAAAGAAACTAAGAACCTTGAAAAAAGATTTGACGAAATGCTAACGAGAATGGACAAAATAGAAAGGAATATAAGTGAATTGATGGAGCTGAAAAATGCAACACGAGAACTTTGTGAAGCATGCACAAGTATCAACAGCCGAATTGACCAAGCAGAAGAAAGGATATCAGACGTCGAAGATCAACTCAATGAGATAAAACGGGAAGGCAAGATTGGAGAAAAAAGGGTAAAAAGGAATGAACAAAGTCTCCAAGAAATGTGGGACTATGTGAAAAGACCTAATCTACGTTTGATAGGCGTACCCGAATGCGACGAAGAGAATGAATCCAAGCTGGAAAATACTCTTCAGGATATTATCCAGGAAAACTTCCCCAACCTAGCAAGGCAGGCAAACATTCAAGTCCAGGAAATACAGAGAACACCACAAAGATATTCGTCAAGAAGAGCAACCCCAAGCCACATAATCATCAGATTCACCAGGGTCGAAATGAAGGAGAAAATACTAAGGGCAGCCAGAGAGAAAGGTCGGGTTACCCATAAAGGGAAGCCCATCAGACTCACAGCAGATCTCTCAGCAGAAACCCTTCAAGCCAGAAGAGAATGGGTGCCAATATTCAACATCCTTAAAGAAAAGAACTTTCAACCCAGAACCTCCTATCTAGCCAAACTAAGCTTAATAAATGAAGGAAAAATAAAATCCTTTGGGAACATGCAAGTACTCAGAGATTTCGTCACCACCAGGCCACCTCTACAAGAGCTCCTGAAAGAGGCTCTACACATATAAAGGAACAACAAGTACCAGCTCAACTAAAGGGCAAAACAGCCAGCTAGCACCAAAATGGCAGTATCAAATTCACACATAACAATATTAACCCTAAATGTAAATGGACTAAATACCCCAATCAAAAGACACAGACTGGCAAATTGGATAAAAAGACAAAACCCATCGGTGTGCTGTATCCAGGAAACCCATCTCACATGCAAGGATACACAAAGGCTCAAAATAAAGGGATGGAGGAAGATTTACCAAGCAAATGGAGAGCAAAAAAAAGCAGGAGTTGCAATTCTCATCTCTGATAAATTAGACTTTAAAGCAACAAAGATCATAAGAGACAAAGAAGGACATTACATAATGGTAAAAGGATCAATGCAACAAGAAGAGCTAACGATCATAAATATATACGCACCCAATACAGGAGCACCCAGATACATAAGGCAAGTTCTTAATGACTTACAAAGAGACTTAGACTCCCACACAATAATAGTGGGAGACTTTAACACCCCATTGTCAACATTAGACAGATCAACCAGACAGAAAATTAACAAGGATATCCAGGACTTGAACTCAGACCTGGACCAAGCAAACCTAATAGACATTTACAGAACTCTCCACCCCAAATCCACAGAATATACATTCTTCTCAGCACCACATCACACCTACTCTAAAATTGACCACATAATTGGGAGTAAATCACTCCTCAGCAAATGCAAAAGAACGGAAATCATAACAAGCAGTCTCTCAGACCACAGTGCAATCAAGTTAGAACTCGGAATTCAAAAACTAACTCAGAACGGCACAGCTTCATGGAAACTGAACAACTTGCTCTTGAATGTTGACTGGATAAACAATGAAATGAAGGCAGAAATAAAGATGTTCTTCGAAACCAACGAGAATGAAGACACAACATACCAGAATCTCAGGGACACATTTAAAGCAGTCTCTAGAGGAAAATATATAGCAATAAGTGCCCACATGAGAAGCAAGGAGAGATCAAAAATTGACACCCTATCGTCAAAACTGAAAGAGCTAGAGGAGCAAGATCAAAAAAACTCAAAGTCTAGCAGAAGACAAGAAATAACAAAGATCAGAGCAGAACTGAAGGAGATAGAGACACAAAAAACCCTTCAAAAAATCAATAAATCCAGGAGCTGGTTTTTTGAAAAGATCAACAAAATAGACAGACCACTAGCCAGATTAATAAAAAAGAAAAGAGAGAATAAACAAATTGATGCAATAAAAAACGATAAAGGGGATATCACCACAGATTCCACAGAAATTCAAACCATCATCAGAGATTATTACAAACAACTCTATGCACACAAACTAATAAACCTGGAAGAAATGTATAAATTCCTGGACACTTGCCTCCTGCCAAGCCTAAACCAGCAAGAAGCCGAAACCCTGAACAGACCCATAACAAGGTCTGAAGTTGAGGCAACAATTAAGAGCTTACCACCCAAAAAAAGTCCAGGTCCAGATGGGTTCACAGCTGAATTCTACCAGACATACAAAGAGGAGCTGGTACCATTTCTTCTGAAACTATTCCAAACAATACAAAAAGAGGGAATTCTTCCCAAATCATTTTATGACACCAACATCATCCTGATTCCAAAACCCGGCAGAGACTCAACAAGAAAAGAAAACTTCAGGCCAATATCCATGATGAACATAGAAGCAAAAATCTTCAATAAAATACTGACAAGCCAATTGCAACAGCACATCAAAATGCTTATCCACCATGATCAAGTAGGCTTCATCCCGGGGATGCAAGGCTGGTTCAACATACGCAAGTCTATAAACGTAATTCACCACATAAACAGAACCAAAGACAAAAACCACATGATTATCTCAATTGATGCAGAGAAGGCCTTTGACAAAATTCAGCAGCCCTTTATGCTAAAAACACTCAATAAGCTAGGTATCGATGGAACGTATCTCAAAACAATAAAAGCTATTTATGTCAAACCAACAGCCAATATCATACTGAATGGGCAAAAACTGGAAGCATTCCCCTTGAAATGTGGCACCAGACAAGGATGCCCACTCTCACCACTGCTATTCAATATCGTATTAGAAGTTCTAGCCAGAGCAATCAGACAAGAAAAAGAAATAAAGGGCATTCAAATAGGAAAGGAGGAGGTCAAACTGTCTCTATTTGCAGACGACATGATTGTATATCTAGAAGACCCCAATGTCTCAGCCCCAAATCTCCTGAAACTGATAAGCAAGTTCAGCAAAGTCTCAGGATACAAAATCAATGTGCAAAAATCACATGCATTCCTATACACCAATAACAGACTTAAAGAGAGCCAAATCAAGAACGAACTTCCATTCACAATTGCCACAAAGAGAATAAAATACCTAGGAATACAACTAACAAGGGATGTAAAGGACCTCTTCAAGGAGAACTACAAGCCACTGCTCAACGAAATAAGAGAGGACACAAACAGATGGAGAAACATTCCATGTTCATGGTTAGGAAGAATCAATATCGTGAAAATGGCCATACTGCCCAAAGTAATTTACAGATTCAATGCTATCCCCATCAAGCTACCAATGACCTTCTTCGCAGAACTGGAAAAAACCACCTTAAACTTCATGTGGAACCAAAAGAGAGCCCGCATAGCCAAGTCAATTCTAAGCAAAAAGAACAAAGCGGGGGGCATCACACTACCAGACTTCAAACTATACTACAAGGCTACAGTAATCAAAACAGCATGGTACTGGTACCAAAACAGAGATATAGACCAATGGAACAGAACAGAGGTCTCGGAGGCAACACAACATATCTACAACCACCTGATCTTTGACAAACCAGACAAAAACAAGCAACGGGGAAAGGATTCCCTGTTCAATAAATGGTGTTGGGAAAGCTGGCTAGCCATGTGCAGAAAGCAGAAACTGGACCCCTTCCTGACACCTTACACTAAAATTAACTCCAGATGGATTAAAGACTTAAACATAAGACCTAACACCATAAAAACCCTAGAAGAAAATCTAGGCAAAACCATTCAGGACATAGGTGTAGGCAAGGACTTCATGACCAAAACACCAAAAGCATTGACAACAAAAGCCAAAATAGACAAATGGGACCTAATCAAACTCCCCAGCTTCTGCACAGCAAAAGAAACAATCATTAGAGTGAATCAGCAGCCAACAGATTGGGAAAAAATTTTTGCAGTTTACCCATCTGACAAAGGGCTGATATCCAAAATTTACAAAGAACTAAAACAGATTTACAAGAAAAAAACAAACAAGCCCATTCAAAAGTGGGCAAAGGATATGAACAGACACTTTAGAAAAGAAGACATACATGAGGCCAACAAACCTATGAAGAAATGCTCATCATCACTGGTCATTAGAGAAATGCAAATCAAAACTACATTGAGATACCATCTCACGCCGGTTAGAATGGCGATCATTAAAAAATCTGGAGACAACAGATGCTAGAGAGGATGTGGAGAAATAGGAACACTTTTACACTGTTGGTGGGAGTGTAAATTAATTCAACCATTGTGGAAGACAGTGTGGCGATTCCTCAAGGACATAGAAATAGTAATTCCATTTGACCCAGCAATCCCATTACTGGGTATATATCTAAAGGATTACAAATCGTTCTACTATAAGGACACGTGCACACGAATGTTTACTGCAGCACTGTTTACAATAGCAAAGACCTGGAACCAACCCAAATGCCCATCAATGATAGACTGGATAGGGAAAATGTGGCACATATACACCATGGAATATTATGCAGCCATAAAAAACGATGAGTTTGGGTCCTTTGTAGGGACATGGATGAACCTGGAAACCATCATTCTCAGCAAACTGACAGAAGAGCAGAAGATCAAACACTGCATGTTCTCACTCATAGGGGGATGTTGAACAATGAGAACACATGGACACAGGGAGGGGAGCACTACACATTGGAGTCAGTTGCGGGGAAATAGGGGAGGGACGGTGGGGGGTGGGAAGCTGGGGAGAGATAGCAAGGGGAGAAATACCAGATGTAGGTGATGGGGAGGAAGGCAGCAAATCACACTGCCACGTGTGTTCCTATGCAACAATTTTGCATGTTCTTCACATGTACCCCAAAACCTAAAATGCAATAAAATAAATAAATGGGAAAAAATAAAAGAGGTTGATAGGTCCCACATAGGTGACTGGATTGTGGAGGTGCACAGATAAGGAGTAATAATATTAATACATAAAATATTGATAACACTTGAGAGTTTACAGATTGCTTTTCATCTCATTTAATGGCTTGAATCCACAGTTCTTGCATTACTAGATGGTGGTCCTTCCTATCACTTCTCCAATCCCCATACCTTCTCAATTGGGTGCAATGTTGAAGACTTGGCAAAGGTCATTTCTGCTGCCAAGTTCTTAATATCAGAAAAATGGAGTAGTAAATTCTGATTCCAAAAATGAGAATCAAGAAAAATGTGGAGAATTGGTCTTTACTTCAGGCTCAATTACCTTTTATGAGCTATAGTAGCGTCCTTCAAGGTGAGATTTGGAGATTTACACTGTTCCAGTTAGTATTTAGATACTGTTCCTCCATAGGTACTGCTGGCTCTACTTTTCCTTTCTTGAGGCTACTCACAGAATTCTTTTGACAGGCTTTTCAAAGGTCCTCAGCTCTCTGAGGTGTCTACTATCTTTTCTTTATTCCAGTATATCTAGACCCTTTTAAAACCTATTGTTGTGACACCCCTGCTTCCTGTCTGTCCTTTCCTTCCAGGTTATCAATATTTCTGCTCCATTCCCTACCCTAAGCTTTATTTTATTTAGTGTTTGCTGGTTGGAGATGTGGAGAGTTTAATATTTCTGTGAAAAAGGCACAGGGTAAGAAGGGAGAAAAAAATCTTGTTCTGTCTTGTCGTGGAATGTATTCAGACTCCGAAGGAGAGAAGTGAGCATGTGCCATGTGGAAAGAGCAGGATAAAAAGTGCCACTCAGGAGAAATAAATTCAGATGTGGAAGACTAGGTGGAAGCCTATTTATGCTTCTCTTGATTGCAGTCAAAACAAACTTAAACTCAGATGAAAAGTTATTATATTTGAAATGACATTTTTAGAAGCTAGGAAGGCTACAAAAACCATTTTGTGAGAGGTTTGAGCCAATCTTCCGGTAAGGGCTTACTGCCTACAAAATTCTTAACTCTAGGATGTTTAGACTAATGGTAAGTGGAGAAGACAGCAACCTGAAAAGATTAAGAAAGAAAAGGGAAAAGATGGAAAGGAAAATAAAGGAAACAACAACAAAAGCATCATTTGTGAGTGTCATTGCAGGTTGCTAAAATCTTAGGGACAGGAAAAAAGACAAGCACTTATATGTGGGGCAAAGGCTAAAAAGGAATATGGAAAAAATAATTTTTCTAGTAAGCTGGTGTGACAGTAGTTTACTTTGTTTCCTTTCTTTCAACATATATATTGATTTTTAGTTGTTTCATTGTTTTTTGAATAGCCTTTTGAAACTTAGTCCTTGGGAACCAATGAATAATCACATAATTAATTTGCCAGGCTGGAAACAGGATTTAAAAAGTACTAACAACCTTGAGGAAGAAAATAGCTAGAAGTTAAATAAACAATTAGGTTGCAAATTGAAGTGCCAACACAGGCACTAATTAGTCTGCTGAGGTCACTTTTTATAGACTTTTGAAAATAGGTGTCATTCAGTATATTCATCATAAAGAAAGAAAGGTATCATTTCTTGTTCTCCAGCTCAGAAACATTTTTCATGAGAACTGGCCAGTCAAGCCAAACACTACCCCTCCTTATTTGCCTGGAAATGTCTGCAATTACTTTTATACTTGTGGTTAAACAAAACAAAAACAGGATGAACAATTTATCCAAAATGATTATTTAAAAAGTTCTCAGTTCTGACAGAGATTGATGCTTTCCAGTTTTCTCTTCTGTGTACAGAAAATTTGGTTTCATTAACTTACAATTTTGAGAAAGAACAAGGAGTTCGAAACACAAGAATAATATAGTGGGCTTCAGTAAGAAAATGTGTAGTTTTCAACTGGGAAGGAAAGTTAGCCATATGCCTTGAGCAACTCTAGAGGAGCAGAGACAGTAAACCCCTACAATGAATTACCCAGGAGAGATGCTGGGAAAGAATCAAACACAACAAAAGAAAAATAAAAATAAAACTGAATAAATGAAACCTCTTTAATTTTGGCTTATTTCTTGTCTTAGTCTTCTTCTAACATTCAGCTATAAAAAATAAGATAGGTTTTTGAATTTTCGAAGTTGAATAGTCAGACTTCAGATTAGAATGTGATGAAGTGGGGAAAATCTCAAACCCTCATTGTCCTGTGTCTGCTTTTATTTTTGGATTTTGTACTATACTCCATATGATCTTTGTTTATATGCACGCCTCATTTTCATCAGCACATAATGAACTCTTTGAGGTTGAAATTGAAGATCTGTTCACCCATATGCTCTACAATGGTTATGATGGTATTTTTATAAAAGCAGGTCAAGTTTGTTGAGTAAATGAAGTAGAGGTATTATCATGTCACTGATTCTTATTTGTATTTGTGTTTGCAACCTAGTTGGACAAGAAAATACTAGATACATGTCTTTCATTCTATTTTCTCAATGCCTATTATTGCCAAAGCAAGCATTGTCCTAGGGAGATAATAGAGATTTCCTCTTAAATAAATCAGTGCTTCTGCTGCCATGTTTCCTTTGGAAGAATCCAAGTCCATCTAACTGCCTTCTGATTGCATAGATGTGTGAATTTATGAAGCATGAGGACTTTCATAAAGTTTCTGGTTTTAGTAAGTCAACATGAACAGATGATCAGAATTAACATTAATTTAAAAGCAAAATCCTTATATTCTATTATTGTTTTGTATATAGTGCCTAGTATAGTAGATATCACATAGTAGAGACCCAAAAAATGTTTGTTGACTTTATTACTAAGTGATGTCTAGTGTTAAGTGTTTGAAGAAAATGTAGAGTTTACCATATCCTTAACCTACAGGAAAAAAAAATTGATGCCCAGAAATTTAAAGAATTCTGTCACATCAGACAACTAATTCATGGCAAAATGGGATCTAGAACCCTACTGTTTTGACTTCCAGCCCAATTTTGAGTCACTAGAACATGCAGCAGTGCCACTTCTAGATTCATCTTCTGAGCAAATTAAATGTTAGAGAAGATAATGGTACACTATTTTAAAAGCAGCTTCAATACTTCCCCTAAAAAACGAGCTTTGGAGTAGCTAAGACTCACTACATTTTTTAATAGAACCTTCTATAAAATGACTATCACCTTCACAAAATTAAATTGTTTATATCAAAGTCAGGCAAACTTCTACTGTATATGCAGTCACCTGCTTTGATGATAAATACTCTTACAAAGGATTTTAAATATAATCTGAGGTCATAATGTTTTACCTAAAGGGAATATATAGTAAGAACTAACACTTTCTATTTATGATCCAATTCCTATTTTAATCGTTTATTATAGGAAACATCTTATTCCTGTTTGGAAGTAAATGCCATTTCTGCTAGAGAGTCTTAATATAATGATAATAATCAAGATATTTGTGGTTCTATAATAGACAACACTTTATTACACATTATTCACTAGTAGGGCATTATTACTTTATTTTAAATACCTCTTCTCTTAACTAATGTTAATCAATAACTGGTATTTAAATGAGTTACAAATTTCTTATGAAAACATCTGAAGTAATTGCCTTTCATTAGCAGTGTGGGGATAATGTCAACTGATAAAATTCTGGAAAAGTTCAAGATTCTTACCTTGAGAAAATCCAGAGAAACATAAAGGTCCTGAATTACTTTAGGACTGTCATTATGTTTCTCTCAGATCCAAATGTCATTGAAACCCCTTTCCAAAACTGTGAGCAGATTTACTGGTTATGAGTACATCACTTACTCTTGTTGAAAATTGACTTTTCTAATAAGATAAGGTTATAAGTACAAGGATGTTAATTATAGCATTAATTCTGATAGAGAAAAGTTGTAATAAACTTAAATGTCTCAATATGAGAATGAGAAAATGCAATAATTAAAAAACTTTAACAAAATGATGCAAGTCTCTATGTTAACATCCTAAGACAGTAGAGAAAAAGATGAAGTTGTAGAAATAGTTATTTACAACATACAGATCACATAAAAATATATAACATTATAGTAAATATGAAACTTTTATATATAAATTTATAGAAAAATGTCAAAAGGAACACACATAAAATTGATGATAGCAGGAAATTCTGAGAAAAGAGCAGAAGCATATGCTTGGCAGTGGGAAAGAGAAGGTCAAAAGGGAATATGTCTTACTTGCAACATTTTATTTATTACAAAGAAAATGTATTACTGTTTTATGTGTGTGATTTTTAACTGTTTTAAAAGTAAATGAGAAGGGTCTTATAACTTCTGCTTTGATATGTAAAGAGCTTTGAAGTCATCACTCCTGTTCTTACAAGAAAAGCATGAAAAAATAAAATCAACAACTCTTCTTCGATCCATCAGAGAAATGAGATCACAAGGAAAACCGTAACTTCAAAAACTAGAGAGACAGGTATATATGGAGGATTACAGCTGACCTGGAGAAGATCCACTGGAGATAGTAACTGTTTGACACATTTAAATTGAAATTAACAAATTGCTGAAATCTGAATATCCACTGGCTTGATTATTAAATTCTTGAGGGCACAGTCAGGGCATTCACTCTTTAATGAGAGGAATTAAGACAAAAGACCCAGAATAGCAAACACAATATTGGAAAGAGAACAAATTCAGAGGACTGGCATTAACTGATTTTTAGACTTACCATAAATCTACACTAAAAAAGAGAGTGTCATACTGATAAAATAATAGGCAAATAAATCAGTGAAACAAAATAGAGAACACAGAAATAGATACACATAATGTAGCCAACTGATCTTTGACAAAAAAACAAAGACAATTCAGTGTAGAAAGATTGTCTTTTCAGCAAGTTGTGCTGGAACAACTGGACCAGATGCAAATAAATAAATAGAGTCCAGATGCAGAGCTTACACTTTCACAAAAACTAACTCGAAATAGATCACAGATGTAAATGTAAAACACAAAACTATAAAAGTTCTAGAAGAGAACACAGAAGAAAATATAGGTGATCTTCAGTTTTCAGATACAACACCAAAGCCTGTTGCATTTAAAAAAAAGGATAAATTGGCCTTCATTAAAATGAAAGACTTGTACTCTGCTAAGAAGCCACAAACCGGAAGAAAACATTTTCAAAGTACATATCTGATAAAGGACTTATGTCGAAAATTACAAAACAACTCCTCAGACTCAATAGTAAGAGAACAACTCAATAAAAAATGAGCAAAATATCTGAAAGACACTTTGCCAAAAATATACACAGATGACAAATAAGCTTATAAAAAGATGCCTCATATTATATGTCATTAGGAAATTGCAAACTAAAACAACAACAAAATATCATTGCATGGCTATTAGAATGACTAAAATCCAAATCACCGATATCACCAAATGTTAATGAAGATATGAAGCAACAGTAACCCTCATTCATTGTTGGTGGGAACTGGTACAGCTACTTTGGAAGAATGTTTGGCAGTTTCTTACAAAGCTGAACACAGTCTTACCGTATGATTCAGAAACTGTGCTCTACATATATACTCAAATGAATTAAAACTTATGTCCACACAAAAAAACTGCACATGAATGTGTATAGCAGCTTTATTCATAATTACCAAAGACTGTAAATAATAAAGTTGTCCCTCAATAGTCCAATGGACAATACCTGTGGTATATCTATACAATGGAATATTACCTGCATTAAAAAGGAATGAGCTGTCAAGCCATGAAAATACATGAAGAAACTTCGGCACACCTCACTAAGTAAAAAAGCTAATCTAAAGAGGCTACACACTGTATGATTTCTGTCACACATCATTCTGGAAAAGGTAAAACTGTAGAGACAATAAAAAAATCAATGACTTTCAAGGGTGAGTGGAGTGAGCTAAGACCTAGGGATTTTTAAGATGGTGAAACTATTGTGTAATGTGATAGTCTAATGAATCTGTGGAATTTTGTATTTATCAAAACCCATGGAACTGTACAGCACAGAGCAAACTAGAATGTAACCTATGGACTATAATTATTATATTTTAAAAGTTAGAGCCACGGATGGTGTTGGAGAATTGACTGGGAGAGGATATTAAAAAATTTATGGACTACTGGTAATATTCTATATCTTGATTTTGGTGATATACATTTACCAAAACTCATTTAATCACATATAGAATAAGTACATGTTATTATATGTAACTTATACCTCAATAAAGTTAATTTTTAAAATAGTGGTTGACAATAAAAGACGATTTCTTTTTTTTCTCTTAATTTCTTTAAAAGATAACTCACTTTTTAGTGCAAAAATTATGACATTATACAAGATATGATAGTGACATCACAAAATATGTGGCATAAACAGAACTGTACAATTCCCTATATTTTATATGATATGATTTAAAATTTACTCCAAGTAGAAGGTGATAAGCTGAAAATACATATTGTGATTCTTAGAACCACACCCTTAGAACAGCATTGTGGTGCATGCCTGTAATCCCAACTACTCGGGAGGCTGAGGCAGGAGAATTGCTTGAACCCAGGAGGCAGAGGTTGCAGTGAGCCAAGATCATGCCATTGTACTCTATCCTGGGTAATAGAGCAAGACTCCATCTCAAAAAAACAAACAAACAAAAAAAACTACCTTAGACTAGATGATTTATGAAAAAAGAGATTCAATTGACTCACAGTTCTGGAAGCTTAATAGGAAACATGACTGGGAGGCTTCAGGAAACTTAAAATCATAGGTAAGTGCCACACATTTTTAAACCATCATATCTCATGAGAACTCACTATCATGAGAATAGCAAGGGGAAAAACTGCACCCATAATCCAATCACCTCTCCTCACGCCCCTCTTTCAATTTGACATGAGGTTTGAGCAAGGACACAAATCTAAGCCATATCATTGTTCTCCTGGCCCCTTCCAAATCTTGTGTCCTTCTCACATTGCAAAATATAATTAACCTTTCTCAAAAGTCCCCCAGTTTTAACTGATTTCAGCATTAACTTAAAAGTCCACATTCTGAAATCATATCTGAGACAAGGTAAGTGACTTCCACTCATGAACATGTAAAATCAAAAGTTAGTTACTTCCAAGATGCAATGGGGGTACAGGCATTAGGTAAAAGGGAGAAATTGGCCAAAACAAAGGGCCTACAAGTCCCATGCAAGTCTGAAACCCAGCAGGGCAGACATTGCATCCTAAATCTCTAAAATAATCTCCTTTGACTCTATGTTTCAAATCCAGGGCATGCTGATGCAACAGGTAAGCTTCCAAGGCCTTGGACAGCTCCACCCCTGTTTCTCTGCAGGGTACAGTTTCCAGAACTGCTTTCACAAGCTGGTGTTGAGTGCCTATGGCCTTACCAGGTGCACAGTACAAGCTGTCAATGGATCTACCATTCTGGGGTCTGGAGAATGGTGGCCCACTTCTCACAGCTCCACTAGGCAGTGTCCCAGTTGGAATTCTGCGTGAGGGCTCCAACACATTTTCCCTCTGTACTGCCCTAGTAGAGGGTCTCCATGAGGGCTTTGCCTCTGTGGTAGACTTTTGCCTGGATACCTAGATATTTCCACATACCCTCTGTAATCTAGGCAGAGGATTCAAAACCTCAATTCTCCCCTTCTGCCCACTTGTAGGCCCATAACCATATGGAAGCTGCCAAGGCTTGGGGCTTGCACCTTCTGAAGCCATGGCCCAAGGTATACCTTGGTTCCTTCTAGCCACAGCTGGAGCTGCTAACTAGGATGCAAGCTGCCATGTTTTGAGACTGCACAGAGCAGGGGTCCTGGGTCTGGCCCATAAAATCATTTTTTATTCCTAGGCCTCTGGGCCTGTGTTTTGAGGAGCTGCCAGGAAGGTTTCTGACTTCCTCTGGAGACATTTTCCTCATAGTCTTGTCTATTAACATTCTGTTCCTTTTCACTACGTGGATTTCTGCAACAGGCTTTTATTTCTCCTAGAAAATAGGTTTTTCTTTTCTACTGCATAACTGCGATGCAAATTTTCCTAACTTTAATGCTCTGCTTCCTTTATAATTATACATTTTATTTTCAAATAATCTTTGTTCACACAAATGAATGTACATGTTGAGAAACAGTCAAGTCAAATCTTGAATGTTTTGCTGCTTAAAAATTTCTTCTGCAAGATAACCTAAATCATCTCTCTCAAGCTCAACATTCCAGAGATCTCTGGGCTAGGGGCAAAATGCTGCCAGACTCTTTGCTAAAGTAAAGGAACAGTGACCTTTACTCCAATTCCCAATAAGTTTCTCAGCCCCATCTGAGACTACCTCAGCCTGGACTTTCTTTTACATACCTCTATCAGCATTTTCATCAAAACCATTCAACAAGCCTCTAGGAAGTTCCAAACATTCCCACCTCTTACTGTCTTCTTCTAAACCCACCAAACTGTTGTAACATCTGTCTATTACCCAGTTCCAAAGTTGCTTCCACATTATCAGGTATCTTTATAGCAGTACTCCACTCTTGGTACCAATTTTCTGTATTAGTCCATTCACAAACAGCTACAGAAAACTACCTGAGATTGGGTAATTTATGAAGAAAAGAGGTTTAATTCACTCACAGTTCCACAGGATTAACAGGAAGCATGACTTGGAGGTTTCAGGAAACTTACAATCATGGTAGAAGGTGAAGAGAAAGCAGGCACCTTCTTAACATGGTGGTAGAGAGAGAGAGTGAAGGGGGAAGTGTCACACACTTTTATACCATCAGATTTAATGATAACTCACTCATTGTCATGAGAATAGCAAGGAAAGAAACTGTCCCCATGATCCAATTATCTCCTATTGGCCCCTCCTCCAATTCAGCATGAGATTTGGGTGGGGACATAAATCCAAACCATATCAATAATGATGCCACCTGCATTGGTTAGAACAACCTTCTTACTCAGTCTACCAATCAAATATGGGTCTCTTCTGGAGACATACCATCACAGACACAACCAGAAATAATGTTTACTAGCAATTTGGGCATTTCTTAGCCTTCTCAAGTTGACACATAAAATTAACCATTACAATTCCACAACTTGTCAACCTGGGCCTCAGTCATATGTCTCCTTAAACCATACTTGATCCTCAGTAAAGAGAATAACAGGGTCACTAGTCCACCTAACATGATACAACTGTATCCCACATGTTGCTAAAATTGAACTAGTCCCTTTCTAAGAAGAAATGGTAAAGTCCTTGAGTGCTGTTTACTATTCTCATATCTTTTAACTACTTTTATGTAAAATCAAGAATACTTAAATAACGATATAAAGCCAATATATGTTGTGTATAAGAGAATAAGAGAGGAAAGATAGCAAATATACTTAATACATATTTGTATGTATACACAAATATTTTCACAACAAAATAAAAAGGAACTACTCATAATTACAAACCTTGTCTCTGTAACTGGTAACATAGTCATAGCTGATATTATTTTATTACACATTATGTATTCCCTTCGTCTTTAGCAATAACCTCATCTAGTTGTGGTTCTTTTCCGAGTACAGTGATCCAAACTCCTATACCTAAAGGATCTGGGTCATTTATAGTAGTGTGGATTGAGTTGTGGTTTTTCATTGACCTTAATCACAGGACTTCAATCATGGTTTATACCAAGAGACACTCTGAAAGAATTACATGTGTTTCAGATATATTTGTCCTTATCTCCATTGTGAAGTAGTAGCCCATTTTCACCTTGGTATTAAAGACCAGTTATTCCAACCAACACTGTAGCTCCCTTCTTTGATGCTTGATTCAGAGACAAGGAGTCCAAAACGGGTGAATGCCAGTCTTAACTTCCATTTCAATAACATCATTGTCTCTCCTAGTGGAAACATTTCTCCTTATGAAACTAGACCTGCAGGGCAGCAGAGGGTAGGGCCTTGGGAACAGTAAACAAAAAATTTTGCTAGTGGGTCACAAGGGGTAATATTTAGTGGTACCACTTTTATTTCCAATCTTTGGTGTATAGATCTGTAAATCTTAGCTCTGGAAGAAACAACACCATATGTTCAGTGCTGCTTCAGACCATATACAGCATTCTGGAAATCCTTGCCTCAGTCTTGCAAAGTATTGTCACCAGCTATGAGACTTCAAAGGCCATTTCACTATTCTATGAAACCAGTTGCTTCAGAATAGTGAGAAATATGACAAAATCAATGAATTCCATAAATATGGGTCCATTATTGTACTTCTTTTGCTGTGAAATAAATTTCTTGATAAGAAGCAATGGTATGTAGACAAACATAATGATGGATAAGGCATTCTGTAAGTCTGTGAAGGGTAGTTTTGGCAGGAACATTGTATGTAGATCTGTATCCAGAGTAAGTGTCTCTTCTGGTAAGGAAAAACTCTGCCATTTCCATGATAGAAATGATACAATGTAATCAAACTACCACTGGATCAGCTGGCTGATCACTCTAGAGTGTCATGCCAAATGGGGAGCTCAGTACTGGTCTCTGGGAAGTCAGCAGTGACTGTAGACAAGTCAGACTCGATGAGTGGAAACTCATGTTGCTGAGCCCATGCATAACTCCTGCCTGGTCACCATGGCAACTTTGCTCATGATCTTATTGGGCAATGACAGGGGTTGCTGGGGAAAGAGGCTGTCTGGTATTCAGAGAGCAAGTTATCCTCTCTGTTTGATTATTAAAATCTTCCTCTGCAGTAGTCACTCTTTGGTAAACATTCACAGAGAACACAAATATCTTTATGGCTTTTTGACTATTCAGAGAGGTCTATCTACATACCTCTTTAGTGACTTTATTGGTCATTAACTTACAAATCATGTTTTGTTTCTTCCAAATCACTGATCATCCAGCCACTTGATTGGCTGTAGTCTCTGCAAACTAGGACTGAGTCTTTTCTTCCTGTGTCAACTGATTATAAGGAACTCCCCATGAAGCCATAGGTATAGTCTGGGAGAGAGAAGGCACTGAAGCAGGAATAGGACTCATTCCTGTTCTTAAAGAAGTGGGCATTTGGATCCACTTCTTTGTGTAACTTACTTGGGTGTTCAGGACTAGCTCGGGCATGATCACATGTATACCGCTTACAATTGCTCATGGACTGCTGCTGTGTATGCCAAAATTTAGGGCTTTAGCATCAGATGCCACTGTTTATGACAGGAAGCTCAGGTTGCACAGCAGCTTGGTGTTTCATGGTCAACCACCCGGTCTCCATTAAATACCAGTACCAAGCCAAAAGCTCTGTTTCAAAAAGGGAGTAATTATTTGCAGTTGATGGCAGAGCCTTTCGTCAAAATCCAAATGTGCTACACTTCACATGTAGGTGCCTGCCAAAGACTCCAAATAGCATCCTTTTCTGCTACTGACACTTTAAGCACTGGTCTGCTAGATCATATGGCTCAAGGGACAAAACAGCTTGAACAATAGTGTAAACCTACTACAGAGCCTTCTCTCATTCTGAGCCCCACTCAAAACCAGCAGGTTTTAAGCCATTTGGTAAATGTGCTGAAGTAACACACCCTCCTGAAGAATATGTGGCCTCTAAAATCCAAAAAGGCCTACAAGGCATTGGGCCTCCTTCTTGCAGGAGGGGTAGCTGTAACAACTTATTCTTCATCTTAGAAAGGATATCCTGGCTTGTCCCCCACTCAAACCCTAGAAATTTCACTTTCTAGATCTGTGAATTTTAGTCAAATTTATTTCCCACCCTCTGATATGCATATGTATTGCCAGTAAGTATGGAGCAGTTTCTACATTTTACTCACAAGATCCAATCAACATAATGTCATCAATATAATGGACCAGTGTGATGTCTTGTGGAAGGGAAAGGTGATCAGGATGCGTGAAAACTAAATTATGACATAACGCTAGAGAGTTGATATACCCCTGAGGTATGCCAAGAAACACATATTACTAACTTTGCCAGTGGAAAACGAACGGCTTCTGGTAGGTCTTATGGGCAGGGATGGAGAAAAAAGCATTTGCCAGATTAATAGCTATAAACGAGGCATCAGGGGATGTTTTAATTTGCCCAAGCAATGAAATCCCATCTGGTATAGCAGTTGGAACTGGAGTCACCACCTGGTTAAGCCTATGATAATCCATGGTCATTTTCCAGGATCCATAAATTTTCTGCAGTGTGCCGTTTTTAAAGGAAAATTTATTGGGAATGAGGTAGGAATTTTCAAGTCTTCGATGATGGCACTATCTCTGCAATCTCCCCAGGAATGTGGTATTGCTTCTGATTTACTATTTTCCTAAGTCGTGGAAGTTCTAATGGCTTCCACTTGGCCTTTCCCACCACAATGGCCTTTACTCCACAGATCAGGGCATCAATGTAGGGATTATGCCAGCTGCTATGTCTATTCTAAATTTTGCATCTGGTACTGGGGAAATATCCACAGGATCAGTTCAGTGACCCACAGGACCCACTGTGAAATGAACTTGGACTAAAACTCCATTGATCACATGATCTTTGTATGTCCCTTCCCTGACTGGCTAGTGTGATGTTTTGGTCTTCTGAAATAGTGTCAGTTCAGAGTTAGTGTCAAGTAGTCCCTGAAAGGTCCGATGATTTCCCTTCCTCTGTATACAGTCACTCTGGTAAAAGGGTGTCTTTTGCATAAGGCCGGAAGAAAGATTAACAGTATATATTTCTGGCAGTTTACCAAGGTGTTTCCCCTAGAGAACCCAGCCTCTTTTCCATTTGAGGGGTTCTGGTTTGCAAACTGGCTCAAGTCTGGGAATCGACTGAGGGGCCATAACTGCCTGGTTTTATAATCTGAGTTAGGCTTTTGTTAACTGGACACAGAACTTTTCTGTTTATACAGATCAAACAGGAATTCAATAGGCTTCCTATTTATTTCTACTTTTAGGAACGTTAGGATTAACCTGCCAGCACCATAGGTCTGTGTGAGTCACTCTGTTGCTGATGTCTTCTTTGACTCTGCTCTCCATGAAGGCAGCCATGCCTGTCTTGTCGTTGGTGGATGAGTGCTGCCCCGTGGCCCTTGGCATTCTAGAACCCAATTTCTCCCATTGCGTTTAGATTTCCCAATTCAGTGACTGCTGTTTTCAGTGTGGGGTCTGGCCTACGGGGAAGAGGAATCACAGAGCTCTTCAAGAATACTGGAGCTCCCTTCACAAATAAATATTTTACAGTGTTAGTGAAAGGTGTGTGCTCTCTTTGCTACTGGAAACAGCCATTAGCATCTTTAATGAGATTACAGAGTTAATTCCAGAAACCTCAGAATCAACAGAAATTTCATACTTAAAATTGGTTTCGCTACAACCACTTTTAGTACCAAAACCTATACTAGTCAGGCTTCTCCAGAGCCAGTAGAGTGTGTGTGTGTGTGTGTGTGATGTGTGTGTGTAAATATATAAAGAAATTTAATATAAAGGATTGCCTTATGTGATTACAGAGGCTGAGAAGTCTCACGATTTCTACTTAAAAGCTGGAGGCCCAGGGAAGCCAGTAGTGTAATACCAGTCCAAACCTGAAGGCCCAAGAACCTGGGAGCAGACGATTTAAGTCCCAGTCTGATTCCAGAGGCCCAAGAATCAGGTACACCAATGACCAAGGGCAAGAGAAAATGAAATCCTTAGCTCAAGACAAGAGAAAATTTGCTCTTCCTCTGCCTTTTTGTTCTATTCAGGCCCCCAAGGGATTGGATGTTGCCCAACTGAATGGGTGAGAACACCCTTCTTTACTCAGTCTACTAATCAAATGTTAATTTCTTCTGAAAACAAAGCCTTACAGACACACCCAGAAATAATGTTTACCAGCTATATGGGCACTCTTTAGCCCGGTCAAGTTGACACACAAAATTAGCCATTGCCCACCCTGCCTCACACACACATGTCCTCCCCCAAGATCAACACCACATATCAGAGTGCTACATTTGTTATAATCTATGAACCCACATTGACACATCATCAGGGTTCACTCAACTACATAATGACATATATCTACCATCGTAGTATCATACAGAAAAGTTTCACTTTTCTAAAGATTTTCTGTGTTCTGCCTGTTCATCTCTCCCTCCCCTTTGGTCCCTGGCAACCATTGATCATTTTACTGTCTCCATAGTTTTGCTTTCCAAAAAGTCAAATACTATAGCTGAATTATACAGCATGTAGCCTTTCAGATTGTTTTCTTTCACCTCGTAATGTGTATGTATGTTTCCTTTATGGCCTTTCACAGCTTGATATCTCATTTTCTTTTAGCGCTGAATAATATTCTATTTTCTTTGTGTACTACACTTATTTATCCAGTCACCTACTAAAGAACATCCTGGTTGCTTCCTAGTTTTGGCAATTATGAATAAAGTTTCTGTAAACATGTATGTGTAGGTTTTTGTGTGAAAATACATTTTCATGTCCATTGAATAAATACAAAGAAACATGTTTATTGGGTCATGTGGCAAAAAATGTTTTCATTTTTTAAGAAACTACCAAAGTGACAGTGATGGTTAATTTATATTTCAACTTGATTGGCCATGAGGTGCCCAGATTAAACATTATCTCTGACTGTCTGTGAGGGTGTGTCTTAATGAGATAAATGTTTGAGTCAGCCAATGTAGTAAAGTGGATTGTCCTCCCTACTATGGTGGGGAGGGGACATCTTTCAATCCACTCGGAGCCTGAATAGAACAAAAGGCAGAAGGAAAAAGAATTTGTCCTTTTTGATTCTTTTCTGCCTACTTGAGCTGGTATATCTCATCTCATGATGGGAGTTACACCATCAGCTGGGAGTTGCACTGTCAGCTCCTCTGGTTCTCAGACTTTCAGACCTAAACTCAGTTACACCACTGGCTTTCCTAGGTCTCTAGCTGGCAGATGGCAGATCATGAGACTTCTCAGCTTTCATTATTGCATGAGCCAATTCCTCATAATCTATCTTTCTCTCTCTCCTATCTGTCTCACTCTCTGTGTGTGTGAACATTATCTATCTATACAATATATATATATATATATTATATATACAAAATGTGTATATATATACAACACACACATATATATGTGTATATATATATATAGTACATAGGATATCATCAATCTATAACATTTTATACTATAGATTGATGATGATATCCTAAATTCAGATTTTCCCTTTCTGCTGAGAATTTTACTATAGGAAGCCCTTTTATTGCAAGAGTTTTCCTGGCTCCTGTTGGGTTCCTATAAACATTAAAGCTATTGATAACCACATAATCAAGCAGATCATCATATTTGTAAGAGATGCTGTGTAAAAATGAACATAATCTCTGTGTGTGTATAAACATTACGTAATGTTCACACACACAGAGGAGAGAGAGATTATGGGGAATTGGTTCATGCAATTATGAAAACTGAGAAGTCCCATAACTATTATATATATATATATATATATAAAATATTATATATATAATTAATAGTTCTGCTGCTTTTCTGGAGAACACTGAGTAATAATTTGTGGTAACATTTTGCATTTGCACCAGCAATAAATAAAGTTACTCTTGCTCCACATCCTTGCCATCACTTGGTGTTGTCAATGCACATTTTTACATAGCACCTCTTACAAATAAGCTAATCTGCTCGATTACTTGGTTAGTAATACTTTTAATGTAGAAGCCCAACAGGTGCCAGGAAAATTCTTGCAATAAAAGGGCTTCCTATTATAAAATTCTTAGTAGAAAGGGAAAATTTGAGTTTAGGATATCATCATCAATCGGTAAGCTTTAAAACCCTATGATTTTAAGTCATATAGAATTTTATTATGAATATGCTAGCAATTTATTCTAAAAAATAAAGTTAATATTTTTTGTTTTGAATGAAAAATATCAAATTAAATAAATAAATATCAAATCCATCATTATTATATTTTTAAATGATGCTGTTTGTGTTTTGTATTTTCAAAATACTCCTTCGCATTTATTCTTGAGGAAGTAATTCTTTGAAGAGTGGTGCTCATCATGTGCTTTCAGAGTAGAATACAGATATTTTCAAGTACATTATATTCACATAGGGAACATATAAAATTGCACAGCCACCACAATCTCTCTGAAAAATTATAAATTCAATTAAGAAGAATAAAAACTATTAAAAGTTTTTATAGAATATCTATCATTCGAATACCAGTATACTTGTTTATATTTAGTCCTGTTTTCTGCAGACACTTGGAAACCTATGTTTTTGAGCTTGCGTGCTCAGTTTGTGGGACGAATTCATATGAAGACTAAGAATACAGAGACACAAACACTGAGCTTCACTTTTAGGGGATATTTATCCATAGAGATATACCATTAAATAAAGTCAATATTAATCTTTTTATATTTGAAAAGTATTTCTTTTTTTTATAAATAACTTATTTCTTATTTAAGTCATATGGACCACCCAGCAAATAACTGAAAACAAAAAAACACCCCCTTTTTATTTTAGGTTATATCTGTGTCAGTTCTGGAAATAATTTTGCAAAGATAACAAGACTTCTATAATTCTATTAGGCATTTAATATCTGTATTAAACATCTCCACATTAAAAAATGTTGAAATTCCAATAAAATACTTAAATGTTACTTATTCTCAAGGTACCATGCCAGTGGAAAATATTCAGACTTACATCTTTAAAAGAAAACCAATATTCTTAAACACATTTTAATATGCCACGTATTCTTTTTACGTACAAATGTGTTTCCTACTTCCAACAATTATGTAAATTAAGGATTGTACCCCTATTTTACAAGTGAAAAAATGGAAATACAGAGAGTGGTCTGACTCCCATAGGTAATCTTGCCTATTTTACAATACTATATGCCAATAGCAGTAAGACACACTCGAAATTCCTCCCTTAACTAGAAACACCACACAAAATAATCCTGAAATATTTGCTAGAAGCATGTTGTGTTTACTGATGAGCAATAGTGCGGAGCAATAGATGAAACATAATCTTTGCGCCAAGACAAACATTGATTGGGAGACTGGCTTTGCCTTTTGGAAGTCGTATGATCTCAGGAAAATTGTGTAAATTCAGGTGGTAATAGCTACTTTGTAGTGTTTTTATAATTTTTAACAATCCACATTAAGCATGTAGCACTGTTCCTGCAATACTATGGTTTCAGTAAATGGTATCTTTTAATATGCTAGAAAAAAATTATGCCAGTTTCATTGGCACAAATTGTTGGTCCTATACTATTAATCTAATTGCTCTGGCTACTAAAACACAAAGGGTTTATGAAAATACACACATGGTTAAATTTTATCAATTCCATATATATGTAGAAGGTAATTCAAGGAGTCTGTTCTCTAAGAATAAGAATCCTTTGCTTTCTTTTTTCTTTTTCCCTTACCTGTTTGTTTCAAGTCAGAGAGAGAGATACCAGTGAACTAATGATGCTCTGTGTCCTCATATTAGGTTTCTTAAATTTTCTTTCAGATGATTCATTTAATGCAATTTCATATGTGATTTTTTCAAAAGAGAAGCCTTTCTTTAAAAAAGGGAGAGAAACATGCTTTCTGCCTAATCTTCTTACTTCACAGGTATATAAAATGAGGCTCAGAGAAACTGGCCCACGAATAAGAAAACTGTGGCCCCAAAGCGTAGAGAATTGGGATTAGAGAGTCCTGATATCTAGGGAATTTCAATAGTATTTGAGCACAAATTTATAATATAGAGTCAAGTAAAGTACTAGAGAATTAGGCTTGAAGGGAAAATAAGTTGTACCTCCTGCCTAACCCCAACAAACTTTTGCTAAAATGGCTGAAATTCCTGAAATTGGAGATTTAGCTATGTTAACAATTCCTCTTTGAAAATTCAAACCCTCTGCAAGTATAACCTAGGTGAGATTCATAATCATGAAATTAATGTCAGATTGTTTTCTTCCTGTGACAACTTTGTAGGAAGTGGACCTTCAATGGTATAAGGTCAGAAGTGGTAAAGGTAAAATGGGACCATGTGGAACTAGAGTAGAAAACAAGCTTAGGTTGGGCCTTACGCTTAGAGATAACAGGACATCAGAGAGCAACAAATGTTAGTGAGGAAAGATTGTGAATAGCAGAGGAAAGGTCAGAGATGAGATACTTTCACATGCAGTTCTTCCTTAATTATGCATTGGCTGTAGTGAATTAGAGAAGTATTTTCCTAGAAACATTCCTAAAGAGTTTCCTGTGCTTCCCCTCCAGAGAGTTTGATTCTGTAGATCTGAAATAGGCCACGGGCTTTGCATTTTTAACAATATCCTAACAGGTACAGATGCTGAGAGCAACCACACTTTGAGTACCAGTGAATTAGAGCATAGGCAGAAACCTGTCGAATTGTGGTTCTCAAACCTGGATGTACATTAGAATCACCTGGGAAGCATAAGACCCATCCCCAGGCTGCTTCCTCAGAGTTTATGATTTAACTGGTCATGATGTGTAAAGGGAATCAACACTTTTTACCCTCACATGTTTATCAAGTGCACCAACTTTAAAAGCTACTCACAAGGACAACACTAGAAGGTCTAACTCAGGTAATGTAAGTAGCTGACACAGGCTCTGTTAGAGTGAGGCTAACCTGTAGAGTGCTCATGGTGGCAAGCAACCATTTCTTTGTTCTGGCTGATTATTCCTATAGGGGTAGGCAGACTTTGTCTCATCTTCACATTATTTTGAAGGAAGAAGACAGAAATCCAATATCTTGAGAAATCTCTAAATATTAAAGTGTCAACAAATGTTTCAAATAAATTTTAAAATAATGTGTGAATGAAAGATAAAATGTTTAGGACTAAATATAGCCCACAGGACATAGTTTGTAAACTTTTGCTTCAGAGAATTTTCAAGCAAATGGCCTATTACTTCTAATTAGTGTCCAAAGATGGTATAGGTTTTTCATGCAGAATGGCATAGAGTGCTAAAAAACAAATCTGAGGTATAACTAGGTTGAGAGAATGACCTTTTCTTTAATGCTGGTAGAAGGCAGTAACCCAGATGTTAAGTGGCTTGAAAATTTTAAATAGCTGCACAAATAAAATAAATGACTATTATTTTGAAACAATAAGCTCTACAATTTAGGAAGTTTCTTTAAAATAAAATATATTATTACAATGATTTGGGTTGTAACAGTTTTGTCTCACTGATATAGATGCAGCATTATTAAATCAGATCATTCAACATCTAATTTGCCTTTATATTTATCTGCTATTTTAGATTGTGCTCCAACTGTAGGAGATTTTTAGGCCCCCAGCTAATCAATTCATGGATAACTGTGCCCTAAAATCTTATACATTTTATAACTATACATTTCATGCTGTGTGTGTTTAAAACTAAATTTGCTGTGCTATACACTATGATAACTCAACTAAAATATTATTAAAATTAAATATGTAAAGTTAAACAGAACTCTAAACAAAACACTTTGTTTATACTGTTAGAGCATCTGTTAGTCTAACAGACCCTTCTGTGTAATTATTGATGAGGTCTATATAACAGCTCTCTTACCACTAAATTAACTGAATTAAAAAATACAGCAAATCTGTAATTGAAATATGTTTCAGAACTTTCACACACATGTGATGCAAAATGGATGCATCATTCAAATGTAAGGCATAAAAATGGAGAGGATTCAGGAGTCATTCCATATCATATTAAATACATTTAAAAATATCTTCTTCCTAGTCACCTCATATCATATTATGACTCCAATACTGTAGGTAAAAATGAAGACTCAAGTTTTTCCAAGGTGGAAGGGCTGTGATATGACTTTACATAATATTAACTTAAATTTATGCTAAGTGCCTTCCCAGCGATCCCCTGGACTTAATAGGAATGCACTAACAGGGACTCATTTGTGTTTTCAATCAGTAGTCACACGACCCTGATGGCTTGTTATTCATACTTATTTCTATACGAGAATACTTATTTCTTCTTATTTCTACATAAGAAATAGTTATTTCTATGTGCATTTTGAGAAAAACGCAACTCAGAGAAAAAGGAAAGCTACAACTGTCAAAAAATGATGTACAGAAGGGGTCAAAAAGTCAATTGGCTACAAGGGACAAGCAGGTGACATACGTGAGGTAAGCAAGCTAGAGTTATATACCCATTCTACAGGTAGAGAAGTTCTTCAGATACAGCTGATGGCCCTCATGTATGATTGTAGGTCCTGTGTTGACTATCAGATTGTTCAACAGAAGTCAGGAATCTGGATTTTCAGGTAAAATATAAAATATTCTGACTTTTAAATGCCTCCTATCCATTGAAATGCTTTTATGATATTGTATAAGCAAAAAAAAAAAATCTGTATGCAGCACCAATGTCTTACATAACAAAGCAGAGATGACAGTTAAGGAAAAGGAGATACAGCCTTATAGTGATTATCTTACAGAAACACTTGTTAAAGTACCATTGTCCCTTGATCAACATGAGTTTGACTTTGATCAACATGGGCCCCCTTATACGTGGACTTTATTCAACCAAATGTAGATGGAAAACATGGTATCCTTGGTATATGAAACTCACATATACAGAAGGCCAACTTTTCACATACACAGGTTCCTCAGGGCCAACTGTGGGACTTGACTATATGCAGATTTTGGTATATGCAGGGGGTCCCGGACAGCTGTGTTATACAAATGCTTCTATGCACAAAAATAAGCTCTCCTCACTAAAAATGTGTCAGCAAAAATTTGATAATAAAAAACATTCCATTCATTCACTCACTAATTTAGCAAATATATATTAAGACATTTTTCTTTTTTTTTTTTTTCATTTTCAGTGAGTCTTTTTTTTTTAAATTTATTTTATTGCATTTTAGGTTTTGGGGACATTTTTCAAGTTCTGGAAATAAGTGTGTCAAAGAAAAGTCTTTTTTCCATGAAGCTTACACACCAGTGAGGAAAAAGCCAAACAAGCAAACACATGGTAGATATTAAAACCAAACCATGATGGAGTAAGTACCAAAAATACTCAATTATATAAATTATAGGATTATCATATTATGAGGTTTAGAAAAGATACTTTTATTTTATTCTTCCTCTAGTTATTCTATAAGGAAGTAAAGAATAGAATATCTATGATTTCTTTTAGCAGTGTTTTGTAGTTTTTCTTGGAGAGATCTTTCACCTCCTTGGTTAGCTACATTCCTAAGTATTTTACTGTTTTTGTGGCCATTGGAAATGGAATTGTATTCTCGATTTGGATCTAAGCTTGAACATTATTGAGGTACAGAAATGCCACTGATTTTTGTACATTGATTTTGTATACTGACATTTACGAAGGTTGTTTATCAGTTCCAGGAACTTTTTGTGAGCGTATCTAGAGTTTTCTAGGTATAAAATCTTATCATCAGCAAAGAGAGATTGTTTGACTTCTTTTCCTGTTTAGATGCCTTTTATTTATTTCTTCTGCTTGATTGACCTGGGTAGGACTTCTAGTACTATGTTTAATAGGAATGGTGAGAGAAGGCATCCTTGTCTTGTTCCAGTTCTCAAGAGGAATGCCTCCAACATTAGCCTGTTCCATACGAGGTTGGCTGTGAGTTTATCATAGATGTCCCTTATTATTTTTATGAATGTTCCTTTGATGCCTCATTTGTTGAGGATTTTTATCATGAAAGGATATTGGATTTTCTCGAAGGCTTTTTTTTTTTTTCATCTGTAAAGATGGTCATTTCATTTTTGCCTTTAATTGTGTTTATGTGGTAGATTACATATATTGATTTGCATATGTAGCTATAACCTTGCATCTCAGGAAAGAAATGTACTTGATTGTGGTGAAATAACTTTTTGATGTGCAGATTCAGTTTGATAGTATTTTGTTCAGAATTTCTGTGTCTATCTCCATCAGGGATATTGTCCTGTAGTTTTCTTTTTATGTGTGTGTGTGTCTTTACAAGGTTTTGGTATCAGGGTGATGCTGGCTTCATAGAATGATTTAAGGAGGAGTCCCTCCTCCTCAATTTTTAGAATATTTTCAGTAGAATTGGTAGCAGCTTTTCTTTGTATCCTTTTCTTTGTAGGATTTGGTATGAATTCATTGGGTCTAGGGTTTTCCTTGGTTCGTAGGTCTTTTATTACTGATTCAATTTCATAACTCAATATTAATCTGTTCAAGATGTCAATTTCTTCCTGATTCAGTCTTGCGAGGTTGTATGTTTCCAGGAATGTATCTATTTCCTTTAGACATTCTAGTTTGTATGCATAGAGGTGTCCATAATAGTCTTTGAGGATCTTTTGTGTTTCTGTGGCATCAGTTGTAATGTCAGCTTTGTCGTTTCTGATTGTGCTTATTTGACTTTTTTCTCTTTTCTTTATTTCTTAATCTACTTATTGGTCTATTGATCTTGTTTATCCTTTCAACCAACCAACTTTTTGTTATGTTGATTCTTTTTATGGGTTTTTGGGTCTAAACTATGTTCTGTTCTGCTCTGATTTTAGTCATCTCTTTTCTTCTGCTAGCTTTGGGGTTAGTTTGTTCTTGTTTTTCTAGTTCCTCTAAGAGTGATGATAGATTGTTAAATTAAGATCTTTTTAACTTTTTGAGGTCAGTTTTAGCATTAAAACCCTTCCCCTTAATATTGCTTTTGCTGCATCTCAGGGATTTTGGTATGTTATGTCTCCATTTTATTTCTTTCAAAGAATATTTTGATTTTTGCTTCAATTTTGCTCTTTACCCAAAAGTCATTCAGGAGAAAGCTTTTAAATTTTCATGTAATTTTGTGGTTTTGAGAGATCTTTTTCATATTGATTTCTGTTTTCATTTCATTGTGGTCCAAGAGAATGATTGGTATGATTTCTATTCTGTTGAATTTATTGAAACTTGCTATATTATCAAGCATGTAAGTCAGTCTTAGAGGATGTTCTGCTGCAGATGATAAGAATGTATATTCCATGAGTGATGGGTGGGATATTCTGTAGATATCTATTATCATAGGTTCAGTTGGTTGTATGTTGAATTTAAGTCCAAAATTTCTTAGTTTTCTGCTTCGATCTGTCTCATGCTGTCAGTGGGGTGTTTGTGTCCACCACTATTATCAAGTGCCTATCGAAGTATTTTTCTAGGTCCAGAAGTACTTGGTTTATGAATTTGGGTCCTCAAATGTGAGGTGTGTAATATGGTTTGGCTATGTCTCCACCCAAATCTCATCTTGAATTGTAGTTCTCATAATCCCCACATGTGGTTGGAGGGACTCAGTGGGAGGTAACTGAGTCGCGGAAGCAGTTTCTCACACGCTGTTCTTATTATAGTGAGTAAGTTATCATGAGATATGATGGTTTTAAAAGGGGCTTTTCCCTTCGGTTGGCTCTCTCATTCTCTGTCTTGCTATCCTGGGAAGAGGTGCCTTCCCCCCAATAAATTCAAGTTTTCTGAGGCTTCCCCAGCCATGCTGAACTGTGAGTCAGTTAAACCTCTTCCCTTTATAAATTAGCCAGTCTCATTTTGGGCAGTTCTTTATAGCAGAATGAGAATGGGCTAATACAGTGTGTAAATATTTATGATAGTTAAGTCTTCTTGTTGAATTGAACCCTTTATCACTGTGTAATGCCTTTCTTTGTCATTTTTTAACTGTTGGTGGTTTAAAGTGTTTTATGTGATATAAGAATAGCACCTTCTGCTTTTGTATTTTATTTTCATGACAGCTCTTTCTCTAACCCTTTTTACTTTGAGTCTAGGGGTGTCATTACATATGAGATGGGCCTTTTGAGCAGAGCAGAATTATGGGTCATTTTTAAAATCCAATTTGCAACTTTGTGCCATTTAAATAGGCAGTTTAGACTGTTTAATATTGGAATGTAAAATTTTTATGCTATCATAAAGTTGTTAACGGGTTGCTTCATAATTTCTATCATGTGGTTGCTATATAGGGTCCGCAGACAATGTACATAAGTATGCTTTTGTGGTAGCAGGTATGTTCTTATGTTTCTATGTAAGGAACTCCCTTAAGGATCTCTTGCTAAGTTGATCTAGTGATAATAAATTTCATTAGCTATTGCCTGTTTGGAAAAGATTTAATTTCTCCTTTGTTTTTGAAGCTTACTTTGGTAGAATATGAAATTCTTGGTTGGAATTTCTTTTCTTTAAAGATGCTGAAAATTGGCACCTAGTCTCTCCTTACTTGTAAGGTTTCCACTGAGAAGTCTACTGTTAGCTTGATGAAGCTCCCTCTGTATATGATTTGACCTCTTTCTCCAGCTGCCTTTAAGATTTTTTCCTTAGCATTGACGTTGGACAGCCTACTGACAACATGCCTTGGTTCTGTTCATTTTATGTTCAGCAACTCACAGGTGTTCTCTGGATTTCTTGTATCTGGATATCTACCTTTCTGCCAACATGAGGGAAATTTTCTTGAATTATTCCCTCAAATACATTTTCCAAGTTATTCCTTTCTTTCCTTCTCTCTTAGGAATGCTAATAATTCATAAGTTTGGTCATTTCACATGATTTCATATTTACTGAAGACTTTATTTTTTATGGATTTTTGTCTTTTTTTTTTTTTTGTCTGACTGGGTTAGTTAAAAATATTAGTCTTCAAATTTTGAAATTCTTTTTTCTGTTTGGTCCAGTCTATTGATAAAGTTTTCAATTGTATTTTGAAATTTATTAAATGAGCTTTTTTTTTCCAAATCCAGAAGTTCTTATTGATGTTCGTTTTGTTTGTTTGTTTGTTTTTAGTTTTTCTTTGAGACAGAGTATTGCTTTTGTTGCCTAGGCTGGAGTGCAATGGCATGATCTCAGCTCACTGCAACCTCCACCTCCCGGATTCAAGTAATTCTCCTGCTTCAGCCTCCCCAGTGGCTGGGATTAGAGGCGTGTGCCACCATGCCCGGCTAATTTTTGTTTTTTTGTTTTTTTTTTTTTTTTTTTAGTAGAGATGAGGCTTTACCATGTTGGTCAGGCTGATCTTGAACTCCTGACCTCAAGTGATCCTCCCGTCTTGGCCTTCCAAAGTGCTGGAATTACAGGAGTGAGCCACTGTGCTTGGCCTTGATTTTCCTTTCATATGTTTTTCTTTTCCTTCATTTTCCGGATTGCTTTAAAAGTTTCTGTGTTCATTTTCAACCTTGTCTTGGATCTTATTGAGCTTCCTTGCAATCTATGCTTTGAATTTTTATCTGTCATTTCTGAGCTTTCATTTTGGTTAAGGGCCATTGCTGGAGAGCTAGTGTAATCCTCTGGTACTATCAAAACATTTAGATTTTTCGTGGCGCCAGAATTCTTGTACTGGTTCCTTTTCACCTGGATACGCTGGCACTTCTAATTTTTGTAATTATTTTCATGTGGTAAGATTTTTAATTTTTCTTTCTTTCCCTGTAATATAGTCCATGCTCATAGAAGAATCGATATCATTAAAATTGTCATACTACCTAAAGAAATCTATAAATTCAGTGCTATGCTTATCAAACTACCAAAATCATTTTTCACAGAATGAGCAAAAAATATTCTAAAATGCATGTGCAACTCAGAGTCAAAATAGCCAAAGCAATTCTAAGCAGTAAGAACAAAACTGGAGGCATCACATTACCCAATATCAAACTTTATAATAAGGTTATGCTAGATTAAGCTAACCAAAATAGCATGGTACTGTACAAAAGCATACATGTAGACCAATGAAACAGAAAGAGAACCCAGAAGCAAAGTCACACAACTACAGCCATCTGATCTTCAACAAAGTCAACAAAAATAAGCAATGGGGAAAAGACTCCCTACTCAATAAATAGAGCTGAGATAGTTGGCTAGCCATATGCAGAAGAATAAAACTTGACTCCTACCTTTTACCATATATGAACGTTAATTCAAGATGGATTAAAGATTTAAGTATAAGACCTCAATCTATAAGAATATTAGAAGAAAACCTAAGAAACACCATTCTATATATCCACCTGGAGAAATAATTTGTGACTAAGTTCGCAAAAGCAATTGCCACAAAACTAAAAACTGACAAATGGGACTTACTTAAACTAAGGAGCTACTTCACAGCAAAAGAACTATCAATAGAGTAAACACGCTACCTACCGAATGAGAGAAAATGTTCACAAACCACACATTTGATAAAGGTCTAATATGTAGATTCTATAGGAACTTATGCAATTGAATAGACAAAAACCAAACAACTTCATTAATAAATGGGCAAAGGACATGAACATAACGTTTCTCAAAAGAAGACATACAGTGACTGATAAACATATAAAAAAGTTCCAAGTCACTAATAATCAGAGAAATGAAAATCTAAACCACAATGAGCTACCATCTCACACCAGTCAAAATGGCTATTATTAAAAATAACAGGCGCTGGTAAGGCTGCACACAACCAGGAATGCTTATACACTGCCAGTTATTGCAGGAATAGAAAACCAAATATTGAATGTTCTCATGTATAAGTGGAAACTAATAAGTGATTAGTTTCTACCACTTCACTACCACTAGAAGGGGAAGGTAGTGAGGGGAGCAAGTGTGGAAAATTATTTTGTACTCTGCTCACTAACCTCACATCTCAGCATTAAGCAGTACACCTGTGTAACAAACCTGCACATGTACCCACAAATCTAAAACTAAAAAAATTGAAAATAATCAAATATAATGCTAATTAAAAATAAGTAAAAAGAGTCTTTGCTTATGTTATGAATATAGAATAGGCTAATTATTACATCATAGAGACAAAGTAAAATGATGTTTGCCAGGGACTGGAAAGAAGGGGCATTGGGGAGTTATTGTTTAATGAACATAAAGTTTCAGTTTTGTAAGTTGAAAAGAATTCTGGAGATAAATAATGGTGATGTTTCCTCAACAATAGGAATGTACTGTATTCTCATACAGTACATTCCTCCATTACGCTGTATGAGAGTTATGATTTAAGGAAATTATCTGTTAACAGCTTTTTTGATGCTCACTTAATTGAAGTGGAAAGTAGAAGTTACACTGTTATAAAATTTTAGGAACATGTGGCCATTATAATTTCTTTTTGAGGATATTTGTTGAATGGGCCATTTCAACCAAAAAATAAATGCTTCTGTTTTCACTTTTTAAAACAACAGATTAATTATTACAAACAAAATGTGTGCTGTACCTGGAAGTAAAAAAGTGCCAAATAAGGAAGTTTGATTCTAGTTATATTCTGTCTTTCAGAGAAGGTAAGAACTAAGCCTTCTCCTCCTCAAAGATGGAATCCAATCACCCTATATTTGAATGTTATTTGTGAGATTGCTAATTAATATAATATCAAATATTGAAATGTGTTCTGAGTAAGACTAAAACAGAGCATTATGAGAAATAGCTCTAAGAAACCCAATTTGGATCAAATGAATGGTGTCTTTTGAGACTGTTTACTGCTTTACTTGATGTTCTATTTGAGAAGTTATAGCAGAATATTTTTTCTTTTTTTGTTTTAAAACTAATGAATTTATCTTGGTTTGCTATTTTCTCTTATGTTCTCCTAATCATATATTAATTGTGTTAACCTCTGCTTTATTTTCTAAAAATTTCTTTCTAAAATGTGTGCCTAATTTTTCCTAGATAATTTGGGCTTTATGATATGGATTTTGATTATTAAATTTACCTTTTATTAGTTTAGTTTATTATTCCCTTGACTTTATGTTTGAAATAATCCTGGTCTCCATGTTATATTGTATATATTCTTATAAGTCCCTCTAAATACTTTTTGGAATTATGACATATTATCAATCATTACATTAATAAATATGTTGGACTTATTGTTACATGAAGTAAATAGGATGTAAATGAATAGACATAAGTGAAAACACACTAGAAATTATCATTTTGCTTATAAAAACAGTTATTTGGTCCCACGGTTAATAGTAGTAAACCATCTTCAGTGATTTATAAGCAAATTAAAGAGGGCGTACCTAACCAATACTTTTATGATTTTTATTTAATTAATAAATTAATACATTATTGAAGAATTTTCAATTAGGCAAATTCTCAGAGTTCTGAACATTATTATGATGGTAAAAAATGCCACACATTAATCTAACAACAAATCCACAGCTACAATAAAAGCTTATAAATACATTTTAGAAAATCTTTCACCATCCGAAAAGAGCTGCATTGAGGTCTTTACACAGGATTCTTAACTACCATGCTATGGTATAAATAGGATAGTTTATGACTTTGCTCAAATTATCTGATGTTGAAATCATGATTTCCTTTATTGTAAAATCAAAAAATTTACAAGTAACTAGGTTGCAGGAAGGTTTATACTGCATAATTCATTCATGTTAGACATTCATTAAATGTTGTTTCATTATCTTCTTCCTTTAGCTAAATTAGGAATTACAGTCAAGTACCACATAATGGGATTTTAGTAAATGACAGACGGCATATATGATGGTGATCATTCAGCAAACTAAAGCTAACTTATAATTTAAGTTAAAATATGTTTATAAATTTAGGGTAGCCTAAGTGTGTAGTGTTTATAATGTCTACAGTACTGTACAGTAATGTCCTAGCCTTTACCTTTACTCCCCACTCATTCGGCGACTCATCTAAAGCAATTTCCAGTCCTGAAGCTCCATTTATGGTACCTGTCCTGCACAGGTGTAGCATTTTCTTAAACAGTGTATTTTTACTGTACCTTTTTATATTTAGATATCTTTAGATACACAGATACTTACCATTGTGTTATAATTGCCTACAGTATTCAGTAAAGCAACATACTGTACAAATCTGAGGCTTAGGGTCAATAGGCTGTCCCATATAGCCTAGGTGTGTCCTTGGCTCTACCATCTAGGTTTGTGTAAGTACATTCTGTGGTATTTGCATGATGAGGAAATTGTCTAACAATGCATTTCTTAGTACATACCCATCTTTAAACAACACAACACTGTACAAGAATAAAGTTTTCAAGAGCATCCTCTTACTTTTGTTTTTCTATAGGACTTCAAATATTTGTTTAAAAAATCTGTCATTAGTTGATTTGTCCAAGCTTTCCATTCCCAATATGTCTAAATCCTCAAAAGACTCATTTTCTATGTTTGTCAACTATTCCCACATTAGAGAAAAAAAAGATTAACTTATTTTTTGGTGCAGAATGCTGTGTTCCTTACCCCACATATGAAAGTTATCTTTTAGAAGTTTTTATTTTAATGAGATTCTTAGTTCTTAAGTCATAAAAAGTAATTACTAACTCAAGGCAGGTAAATTACCAGTTGGACATAGAAGAAGACACACGTGTGTGCACGCACACAGACACACACAGACACACACAGACACACACACACACACACACACACACACACACAGTCCATACAAACATATATTTATTTACAGTAGAAGACCATTTAAATGTCTAATGTATCTGGCCAGGCCAGAGAAAGATCAATGTGTTGATTTCAAAAAGTTACCAAAGTAGATTTTTCCCTTTGGACTGTTATTTTAATTATTATTTTGAAAAGCTTTATTAAGATAAAATAGAGGGGACGATCCAAGATGGCCGTTTAGGAACAGCTCAGGATTGCAGCTCCCAGTGAAAGCGCAAAGGGTGAGTGGACGCTGCGTTTTTATTGCCCACAGACTAGGAAATTCCCGGGCGGAGGTGCTCCATGGTCGCCAGCGCGGCTGTTTCGGCCAGCGTGGCTGTGCCGGCCAGCGCCGCTGCTTTGCCCCACGCGGCTGCTTTGTCGGCGCCCCGGAGCCGCGGTTCCCGTACAAAATTCACCGGTCCGGGTGCCCTTTCGGCTGGCGATTGGAGCCACGGGAAGTCGCCCGTACGCTGGTTCAAAAAAGGGACTGAGCAGAGAACCAGGACAGTAGATTCCAGGGCAAAAAAAAAAAAAAAAAAAGCGCCACAAACCTCAGTGCCGCTGTTTAAGCCAGCGCAGTGAGTGGCCGCAGGGGAAAACAAATAGACCCTGGCACCTCTTCAACAGGCGACTGGAACACCAACTTAAAAAAGGCTCTGAGGCAGGGAGCCAGGCGATCAGGCTCAGCTGGTCCCACCCCCACAAAAGAACAGCAACCAGAAACTCTGGATTGAGAGTTTCACAGCAAGCGCAGCTGAACCCGGGACAGTCCAGCTCTGTGGGGGAGGGGCGTCTGCCATTACTGAGGCAGCCCGCCGTTGCCAAGACAACCTGCCATTGCTGAGGCAGCCCGCCACAGCAGAGACTCCGCCCCAACAGAGGCGGGCCACCATCCCCAAAGCAGTTCTAACTACACCCATATAAACAGGACTGCAGGGAAGTTCACTCGGCAGCGGGGCGGAGTCCACAGCAGCTCAGCAAAGCTGCTATAGGCCGACAGTGACTAGGCTACCTCCTTGCTGGGCTGGGCAGGTCTGAAGGAAAAAAAAAAAAAAGAAGGCGGCAGCATAACGGAAACTCATAAATAAAGCCCTAAATCCCTGGGACAGACCACCTGGGAACAAAAAGCAGTTTATGAGTTCTGCTGCAGCAGACCTAAAAGTACCTGCCCAACATCTCTGAATGAACAACAACAGAGCTCGCAGCTCACCATTTGAGCTCCTATAAAGAAGAGACCGTCTCCTCAAGCACCTCCCTGACCCCGATATATCCAAAAAGACACCTCATAAAAGAGAGATCAGATTGACACTAGGCGGGTATCCTTCTGGGACAAAGATAGCAGAAGAAGAAAACTGGTAACAACCCTTGCTGTTCAGCAGCTGCTGCAGGTGAACCCCAGGCAAGCAGGGCCTGGAGTGAACCTCAGCAGACCTACAGCAGAGGGGCCAGACTGTCAGAAGGAAAACCAAGAAACAGAAATAACCTCATCATCAACAAACAGAACGTCAATCTGAAAGATCTGAGACCCAATCTGAAAGCCAGCAACTACAAAGTCGACAGGTGGATAAATCCTTAAAGATGGGAAGAAACCAGTGCAAAAAGGATGAAAATACCCAAAACCAGAACACCTCTCCTCCTAAAAGGGATCACAATTCCTCACCAGCAAGGGAACAAGGTTGGATGGAGAATGAGTGTGATGAAATGACAGAATCAGACTTCAGAAGGTGGGTAGTAAGAAACTTCTGTGAACTTAAAGAACATGTTCTAACCAAATGCAAAGAAACTAAGAACCTTGAAAAAAGATTGGACAAAATGCTAACAAGAATGGACAAAATAGAAAGGAATATAAGTGAATTGATGGAGCTGAAAAACGCAACACGAGAACTTCGTGAAGCATGCACAAGTATCAAAAGCCGAATGGACCAAGCAGAAGAAAGGATATCAGAGGTCGAAGATCAACTCAATGAAATAAAACGGGAAGCCAAGATTGGAGGAAAAAGGGTAAAAAGGAATGAACAAAGTCTCCAAGAAATGTGGGACTATGTGAAAAGACCTAATCTATGTCTGATAGGCATACCCAAATGCGACCAAAATAATGAATCCAAGCTGGAAAATACTCTTCAGGATATTATCCAGGAAAACTTCCCCAACCTAGAAAGGCAGGCAAACATTCAAGTCCAGGAAATACAGAGAACACCACAAAGATATTCGTCAAGAAGAGCAACCCCAAGGCACATAATCGTCAGATTCACCAGGGTCGAAATGAAGGAGAAAATACTAAGGGCAGCCAGAGAGAAAGGTCAGGTTACCCATAAAGGGAAGCCCATCAGACTCACAGCAGATCTCTCAGCAGAAACCCTACAAGCCAGAAGAGAATGGGGGCCAATATTCAACATCCTTAAAGAAAAGAATTTTCAACCCAGAATCTCCTATCCAGCCAAACTAAGCTTCATAAGTGAAGGAAAAATAAAATCCTTTGGGAACATGCAAGCACTCAGAGATATCGTCACCACGAGGCCAGCTCTACAAGAGCTCCTGAAAGAAGCTCTACACATATAAAGGAACAACAAGTACCAGCTCAACTAAAGGGCAAAACAGCTAGCTAGCACCAAAATGGCAGTATCAAATTCACACATAACAATATTAACCCTAAATGTAAATGGACTAAATGCCGCAATCAAAAGACACAGACTGGCAAATTGGATAAAAAGACAAAACCCATCAGTGTGCTGTATCCAGGAAACCCATCTAACATGCAAGGATACACAAAGGCTCAAAATAAAGGGATGGAGGAAGATTTACCAAGCAAATGGAGAGCAAAAAAAAGCAGGAGTTGCAATTCTCATCTCTGATAAATTAGACTTTAAAGCAACAAAGATCATAAGAGACAAAGAAGGACATTACATAATGGTAAAAGGATCAATGCAACAAGAAGAGCTAATGATCCTAAATATATACGCACCCAATACAGGAGCACCCAGATACATAAGGCAAGTTCTTAATGACTTACAAAGAGACTTAGACTCCCACACAATAATAGTGGGAGACTTTAACACCCCATTGTCAACATTAGACAGATCAACCAGAGAGAAAATTAACAAGGATATCCAGGACTTGAACTCAGACGTGGACCAAGCAAACCTAATAGACATTTACAGAACTCTCCACCCCAAATCCACAGAATATACATTCTTCTCAGCACCACATCACACATACTCTAAAATTGACCACATAATTGGGAGTAAATCACTCCTCAGCAAATGCAAAAGAACGGAAATCGTAACAAACAGTCTCTCAGACCACAGTGCAATCAAGTTAGAACTCAGAATTCAAAAACTAACTCAGAACCACACAGCTTCATGGAAACTGAACAACTTGCTCCTGAATGTTGACTGGATAAACAATGAAATGAAGGCAGAAATAAAGATGTTCTTCGAAACCAACGAGAATGAAGACACAACGTACCAGAATCTCTGGGACACATTTAAAGCAGTCTCTAGAGGAAAATATATAGCAATAAGTGCCCTCATGAGAAGCAAGGAGAGATCACAAATTGACACCCTATCATCAAAATTGAAAGAGCTAGAGGAGCAAGATCAAAAAAACTCAGTCTAGCAGAAGACAAGAAATAGCTAAGATCAGAGCAGAACTGAAGGAGATAGAGACACAAAAAACCCTTCAAAAAATCAATAAATCCAGGAGCTGGTTTTTGGAAAAGATCAACAAAATAGACAGACCACTAGCCAGATTAATAAAAAAGAAAAGAGAGAATAACCAAATTGATGCAATAAAAAACGATAAAGGGGATATCACCACAGATTCCACAGATTCAAACCATCATCAGAGATTATTACAAACAACTCTATGCACACAAACTAATAAACCTGGAAGAAATGTATAAATTCCTGGACACTTGCCTCCTGCCAAGCCTAAACCAGGAAGAAGCCGAAACCCTGAACAGACCCATAACAAGGTCTGAAGTTGAGGCAGCAATGAAGAGCTTACCACCCATAAAAGCCCAGGTCCAGATGGGTTCACAGCTGAATTCTACCAGACGTACAAAGAGGAGCTGGTACCATTTCTTCTGAAACTATTCCAAACAATACAAAAAGAGGGAATTCTTCCCAAATCATTTTACGACACCAACATCATACTGATTGCAAAACCTGGCAGAGACTCAACAAGAAAAGAAAACTTCAGGCCAATATCCATGATGAACATAGATGCAAAAATCTTCAATAAAATACTGACAAGCCGATTGCAACAGCACATCAAAAAGCTTATCCACCATGATCAAGTAGGCTTCATCCTGGGGATGCAAGTCTGGTTCAACATATGCAAGTCTATAAACGTAATTCACCACATAAACAGAACCAAAGACAAAAACCACATGATTATCTCAATTGATGCAGAGAAGGCCTTTGACAAAATTCAGCAGCCCTTTATGCTAAAAACACTCAATAAGCTAGGTATCGATGGAACGTATCTCAAAACAATAAAAGCTATTTATGTCAAACCAACAGCCAATATCATACTGAATGGGCAAAAACTGGAAGCATTCCCCTTGAAATGTGGCACCAGACAAGGATGCCCACTCTCACCACTGCTATTCAATATCGTATTAGAAGTTCTAGCCAGAGCAATCAGACAAGAAAAAGAAATAAAGGGCATTCAAATAGGAAAGGAGGAGGTCAAACTGTCTCTATTTGCAGACGACATGATTGTATATCTAGAAGACCCCAATGTCTCAGCCCCAAATCTCCTGAAACTGATAAGCAAGTTCAGCAAAGTCTCAGGATACAAAATCAATGTGCAAAAATCACATGCATTCCTATACACCAATAACAGACTTAAAGAGAGCCAAATCAAGAACGAACTTCCATTCACAATTGCCACAAAGAGAATAAAATACCTAGGAATACAACTAACAAGGGATGTAAAGGACCTCTTCAAGGAGAACTACAAGCCACTGCTCAACGAAATAAGAGAGGACACAAACAGATGGAGAAACATTCCATGTTCATGGTTAGGAAGAATCAATATCGTGAAAATGGCCATACTGCCCAAAGTAATTTACAGATTCAATGCTATCCCCATCAAGCTACCAATGACCTTCTTCGCAGAACTGGAAAAAACCACCTTAAACTTCATGTGGAACCAAAAGAGAGCCCGCATAGCCAAGTCAATTCTAAGCAAAAAGAACAAAGCGGGGGGCATCACACTACCGGACTTCAAACTATACTACAAGGCTACAGTAATCAAAACAGCATGGTACTGGTACCAAAGCAGAGATATAGACCAATGGAACAGAACAGAGGTCTCGGAGACAACACAACATATCTACAACCACCTGATCTTTGACAAACCAGACAAAAACAAGCAATGGGGAAAGGATTCCCTGTTCAATAAATGGTGTTGGGAAAGCTGGCTAGCCATGTGCAGAAAGCAGAAACTGGACCCTGTCCTGACACCTTACACTAAAATTAACTCCAGATGGATTAAAGACTTAAACATAAGACCTAACACCATAAAAACCCTAGAAGAAAATCTAGGCAAAACCATTCAGGACATAGGTGTAGGCAAGGACTTCATGACCAAAACACCAAAAGCATTGACAATGAAAGCCAAAATAGACAAATGGGACCTAATCAAACTCCACAGCTTCTGCACAGCAAAAGAAACAATCATTAGAGTGAATCGGCAACCAACAGATTGGGAAAAAATTTTTGCAGTTTACCCATCTGACAAAGGGCTGATATCTCAAATTTACAAAGAACTAAAACAGATTTACAAGAAAAAAAACTAACAAGCCCATTCAAAAGTGGGCAAAGGATGTGAACAGACACTTTACAAAAGAAGACGTACGTGAGGCCAACCAACATATGAAAAAATGCTCATCATCACTGGTCATCAGAGAAATGCAAATCAAAACTACATTGAGATACCATCTCACGCCAGTTAGAATGGCGATCATTAAAAAATCTGGAGACAACAGATGCTGGAGAGGATGTGGAGAAATAGGAACACTTTTACACTGTTGGTGGGAGTGTAAATTAGTTCAACCATTGTGGAAGACAGTGTGGCGATTCCTCAAGGACATAGAAATAGAAATTCCATTTGAACCAGCAATCCCATTACTGGGTATATATCCAAAGGATTACAAATCGTTCTACTATAAGGACACGTGCACACGAATGTTCATTGCAGCACTGTTTACAATAGCAAAGACCTGGAACCAACCCAAATGCCCATCGACGATAGACTGGATAGGGAAAATATGGCACATATACACCATGGAATATTATGCAGCCATAAAAAACGATGAGTTTGGGTCCTTTGTAGGGACATGGATGAACCTGGAAACCAACATTCTCAGCAAACTGACAGAAGAGCAAAAGATCAAACACCGCATGTTCTCACCCATAGGCGGGTGTTGAACAATGAGAACACATGGACACAGGGAGGGGAGCACTACACACTGGGGTCAGTTGGGGGGAAATAAGGGAGGGACGGTTGGGGGTGGGAAGCTGGGGAGAGATAGCATGTGGAGAAATGCCAGATGTAGGTGATGGGGAGGAAGGCAGCAAATCACACTGCCACGTGTGTTCCTATGCAACAATTTTGCATGTTCTTCACATGTACCCCAAAACTTAAAATGCAATAAAATAAATGGGAAAAAAAAAGATAAAATAGATATACAATAAACTGAACATATTTAATGTATACAAGTTGATGAGTTTGGACATATGCATATATCTTTGAAACTATCCCCACCATCAAGAGAATGAACTTATTTATCATCTCCAAACATTTTCTTCTTCTCTAATGTTAAGGGATTTATACCCTATGTAGATAAAAATGGAATATCAGAAAAAAAATAATTTTTTATATGAGAATATAAAACATATTTTCTATATGCAGCAGTTAAACCAAGCTTAAATCAATTGCACATGTATCCCATTTAGAGGTATGTTCAGTAGCCATTTCATTTTAGAATGTTCACTTGTAACTTTTGACATGGATCTACATCAATTCAGTGAAACTGCACACTCTCTTATCAGATATTTTCTATTTTTGCTTTCAGGCTAAATAAAGGCTAAATTAAAAATTTTCAAATTATACAATTGGTGTTCCCACTTACAAGGATATTTAAAATTTTTGGCTACCCCAAAATCACATACTAGATATAGAACTTACATAAAATTATTCTGTAGCTGCTTTCTCCATATTATAGAATGGTATACAATTATTTCTAAAATATTTCTATTCTATTTTAGTTATGCTACTTCAATATTACATCTTCAGCTTTCATGTCAATTAAACATTACTGTACATGCTTATCATTTTAATGTCTAATTATATTTTTATGTTCAAATTTCATTATTCAATTCTGAGATCTATTAATCAACAAGAACTTGCTAAAGGTGCCAAAAAAGGGAGATGGGGGAAGATGGCCGACTAGGAACAGCTCAGGATCCCAGCTCCCAGTAAAAGTGCAGAGGGTGAGTGGACTCCACATATCCAGACGGATTTTTATTGCCCACAGACCAGGAGATTCCCAGGCAGAGGAGCCCCACGGGTTGCCAGGGCGGCTGTTTTGGCCAGTGTAGTTGTTTTGGCTGGTGCAGCTGTTCCGGCCCGCGCCGCTGCTTTGCCCACACCCTGGCACGGGGGTTCTCCATGCATGAGACACTGGTCCGGGTGCCCTCTTAGCTGGCGATTGGAGCCCTGAGACAGCAGAGTCGCCCATTCATCTGAAATAGCAAGCCAGGCCAGGAGATTCCTAGGCAAAAAAACCACCAGGAATCTCAGTGCCACTGTTTCAGCTGGCTCAGTGAGTTGTGGCAAGGGAGATACTGGAGACGGTCGACAGTTCAACAACAACAACAACAAAAGACTCTGAGTCAGGGAGCCAGGTGATCAGGCTCGGCTGGTCCTACCCCTCGCCCCCCCAAAAAAAACCCAGTAATTGAAAACGTTCTATGTTGAGAGTTTCACAGCGAGCACAGCTGAACCCAGGACATACGTCTCTGTGGGGGAGGGGCATCCGCCATTACTGAGACACTCCACCACTATGGAGGCAGTCTGACCATCGCTGAGGCAGCCCGCCATTGCTGAGGCAGCCCGCTGTTGCCGAGGCAACCTGCCACTACAGAGAGAGTCCGTCATAACAGAGGCAGGCCACTATTGCCAAGGCAGTTCTAACTACACCCATATAAACGGGACTGCAGAGAAGATCACACGGCAGCTGGGCGGAGCCCACAGCAGCTCAGCAAAGCCTCTGCAGGCAGATGGTGACTAGGCTGTCTCCTTGCTGGGCAGGGCAGCCCTGAAAGAAAAAGAAAAAGGCAGTAGCACAATGGAAACTCATAAATAATGCCCTAACTCCCTGGGACAGAGCACCTGGGGGAAAAAAAAAAAAAAAAGAGAGAGTTTATGAGTTCTGCTGCTGCAGACCTAAACGTACCTGCCCAGCAACTCTGAATGAACAAAGGAGCTCACAACTCAGGACTTGAGCTCCAATAAAGGACAGTCTGTCTCCTCAAGCAGCTCCCAGACCCCCATATATCCAAAGAGTCACCTCATAAAGGAGAGAACAGACTGACATTTGGCGGGCATCCTACTGGGACAAAGATAGCAGAGGAGGAAACTGGTAGCAACCCTTACTGTTCTGTAGCTGCTGCAGGTGATCCCCTGGCAAGCAGGGCCTGGAGTGGACCTCAGCAGTCCTACAACAGAGGGGCCAGACTGTTAGAAGGAAAGCTAAGAAAAAGAAGTAACTTCAGCACCCACAAACTGGAAGTTCATTCGGAGACCCAACCTGAAAGTCAGTAACTACAAAGACAACAGGTAGATAAACCCACAAAGATGGGAAGAAACCAGCGCAAAAAGGATGAAAACACCCGAAACCAGAACACCTCTCCTCCTAAAAGGGATCACAACTCCTCACCAACAAGGGAACAAGACTGGATGGAGAAGGAGTGTGATGAAATGACAAAATCAGACTACAGAAGGCAGGTAATAAGAAACTACAGTGAGGTAAAAGAACATGTTCTAACCCAATGCAAAGAAACTAAGAACGTTGAAAAACGATTTGATGAAATGCTAAAAGAATGGGCAACATAGAGAGGAATATAAGTGAATTGATGGAGCTGAAAAACACAACATGAGAACTTTGTGAAGCATGCACAAGTTTCAAGAGCCGAAATGACCAAGCAGAAGAAAGGATATCAGAGGTTGAAGATCAACTCAATGAAATAAAACAAGAAGGCCAGAATAGAGACGAAAAGGGTAAAAAGGAATGAACAAAGTCTCCAAGAAATGTGGGACTATGTGAAAAGACCTAATCTACGTCTGATAGGTGTACCTGAATGTGACGAAGAGAATGAATCCAAGCTGGAAAATACTCTTCAGGATATTATCCAGGAAAACTTCCTCAACCTAGCAAGGCAGGCCAATATTCAAGTCCAGGAAATACAGAGAATACCACAAAGATATTCGTCAAGAAGAGCAACCCCAAGGCACATAATTGTCAGATTCACCAGGGTCGAAATGAAGGAGAAAATACTAAGGGCAGCCAGAGAGAAAGGTAGGGTTACCCACAAAGGGAAGCCTATCAGACTCACAGTAGATTTCTCAGCAGAAACCCTACAAGCCAGAAGAGAGTGGGGGCCAATATTCAACATCCTTAAAGAAAGGAACTTTCAACCCAGAATCTCCTATCCAGCCAAATTAAGCTTCATAAGTGAAGGAAAAATAAAATCCTTTGCGAACATGCAAGTACTCACAGATTTCATCACCACCAGACCTGCTTTACAAGAGCTCCTGAAAGAGGCTCTACACATGGAAAGGAACAACCAGTGCCAGCCACTCCAAAAATATACCAAATGGTAAAAAGCATCAACACATTCAAGAATCTGCATCAACTAATGGGCAAAACAGCCAGCTCTCACCAAAATGGCAGTATCAAATTCACACATAAGAATATTAACCCTAAATGTAAATGAACCAAATGCCCCAATCAAAAGACACAGACTGGCAAATTGGATAAAAAGCCAAAACCCATCGGTGTGCTGTATCCAGGAAACCCATCTCACACGCAAGGATACACAAAGGCTCAAAATAAAGGAATGGAGGAAGATTAAAAAAACAAATGGAAAAAAAAAAAAAAAAAAAAAAAAAGCTGGAGTTGCAATTCTCATCTCTGATAAAATAGAGTTTAAAGCAACAAAGATCAAAAGAGACAAAGAAGGACATTACATAATGGTAAAAGGATAAATGCAACAAGAAGAGCTAACAATCCTAAATATATACTCACCCAATACAGGAGCACCCAGATACATAAGGCAAGTTCTTAATGACTTACAAAAAGACTTAGACTCCCACGCAATTATAGTGGGAAACTTTAACACACCATTGCCAATATTAGACAAATCAACCAGACAGAAAATTAACAAGGATATCCAGGACTTGAACTCAGACCTGGAACAAGCAAACCTAATAGAAATTTACAGAACTCTCCACCCCAAATCCACAGAATATACATTCTTCTCAGCACCACATCACACATACTCTAAAACTGACCACATAATTGGAAATAAATCACTCATCAGCAAATGAAAAAGAATGGAAATCATAACAAACAGTCTCTCAGACCACAACGCAATCAAGTTAGAACTCAGAATGCAGAAACTAACTCAGAACCGCACAGCTTCATGGAAACTGAACAACTGGCTTTTGAATGTTGACTGGATAAAGAATGAAATGAAGGCAGAAATAAAGATGTTCATTGAAACCAACGAGAACGAAGACACAACATACCAGAATCTCTGGGACACATTTAAAGCAATCTCTAGAGGAAAATATATAGCAATAAGTGCCCACATGAGAAGCAAGGAGAGATCTAAAATTGAAACCCTAGCATCAAACTTGAAAGAGCTAGAGGAGCAAGATCAAAAAAACTCAAAACCTAGCAGAAGACAAGAAATAACTAAGATCAGAGCAGAACTGAAGGAGATAGAGACACAAAAAACCCTTCAAAAAATCAATTAATTCAGGAGCTGGTTTTTCAAAAAGATCAACAAAATAGACAGACCACTAGCCAGATTAATAAAAAAGAAAAGAGAATAACCAAATTGGTGCAATAAAAAATGATAAAGGGACTATTACCACAGATTCCACAGAAATTCAAACCAACATCAGAGATTTTTACAAACAACTCTATGCACATAAAATAGTAAACCTGGAAGAAATGGATAAATTCCTGGACACTTGCCTCCTCCCAACACTAAACCAGGAAGAAGTTGAAACCCTGAATAGATCAGAAACAAGGTCTGAAGTTGAGGCAGCTATTAACAGCCTACCACCCAAAAAAAAGCCCAGGACCAGATGGGTTCACAGCCGAATTCTACCAGACATACAAAGAGTAGCTGGTACCATTACTTCTGAAACTATTGCAAATAATCCAAAAAGAGGGAACCCTTCTCAAATCATTTTATGAGACAAACATCATCCTGATACCAAAACCTGGCAGACTCAACAAGAAAAGAAAACTTCAGGCCAATATCCATGATGAACATAGATGCAAAAATCTTCAATAAAATACTGACAAGCCGATTGCAACAGCACATCAAAAAGCTTATCCACCATGATCAAGTAGGCTTCATCCCAGGGATGCAAGGCTGGTTCAACATACGCAAGTCTATAAACGTAATTCACCACATAAACAGAACCAAAGACAAAAACCACATGATTATCTCAATTGATGCAGAGAAGGCTTTTGACAAAATTCAACAGCCCTTTATTCTAAAAACCCTCAATAAACTAGGTATTGATGGAATGTATCTCAAAATAATAAAAGCTATTTACGACAAACCAACAGCCAATATCATACTGAATGGCAAAAACTGGAAGCATTCCCTTTGAAATCTGGCACTAGACAAGGATGCCCGCTCTCACCACTCCTATTCAATATAGTACTAGAAGCTCTAGCTAGAGCAATCAGGCAAGAAAAAGAAATAAAGGGTATTCAAATAGGAAAGGAGGAAGTCAAATTGTCTCTATTTGCAGATGACGTGATTGTATATCTGGAAGACCCCATCATCTCAGCCCAAAATCTCCTGAAACTGATAAGCAACTTCAGCAAATTCTCAGGATACAAAATCAATGTGCAAAAATCACTTGCATTCCTATACACCAATAACAGACTTAAAGAGAGCGAAATCAAGAACGAACTGCCATTGTAGCAGTTCAATTGCTACAAGGAGAATAAAATACCTAGGAAGACAACTAACAAGGAACGTAAAGGACCTCTTCAAGGAGAACTACAAATCACTGCTCAAAGAAATGAGAGGACACAAACAAATGGAGAAACATTCCATGTTCATGGTTAGGAGGAATTAATATCATGAAAATGGCCATACTGCCCAAAGTAATTTACAGATTCAATGCTATTCCCATCAAACTACTAATGACCTTCTTCACAGAACTGGAAAAAACCACCTTAAACTTCATATGGAACCAAAAGAGAGCCCGCATAGCCAAGTCAATTCTAAGCAAAAAGAACAAAGCAGGAGGCATCATACTACTGGACTTCAAACTATACTACAAGGCTACAGTAATCAAAACAGCATGGTACTAGTACCAAAACAGAGATATAGACCAATGGAACAGAACAGAGGCCTCGGAGGCAACACCACACATCTAGAACCACCTGATCTTTGACAAACACGAAAAAAACAAGCAATGGGGAAAGGATTCCCTGTTTAATAAATGGTGGTGGGAAAACTGGCTAGCCATGTGCAGAAAGCAGAAACTGGACCCTGTCCTGACACCTTACACTAAAATTAACTCCAGATGGATTAAAGACTTAAACATAAGACCTAACACCATAAAAACCCTGGAAGAAAATCTAGGCAAAACCATTCAGGACATAGGAGTAGGCAAGGACTTCATGACCAAAACACCAAAACCATTGGCAACAAGAGCCAAAATAGACAAATGGGACCTAATCAAACTCTACAGCTTCTGCACAGCAAAAGAAACATTCATTAGAGTGAACTGGCAACCAACAGAATGGGAAATAAATTTTGCAGTCTCCCCATCTGACAAAGGGCTGATATCCAGAATCTACAAAGAACTAAAACAGATATACAAGAAAAAAACAAACAAGCCCATTCAAAAGTGGGCAAAGGATATGAACAGACACTTTACAAAAGAAGACATACATGAGGCCAACAAACATATGAAAAAATGCTCATTATCACTGGTCATTAGAGAAATGCAAATCAAAACTACATTGAGATACCATCTCACGCCAGTTAGAATAGCGATCATTAAAAAATCTGGAGACAACAGATGCTGGAGAGGATGTGGAGAAATAGGAACACTTTTACACTGTTGGTGGGAGTGTAAATTGGTTCAATCATTGTGGAAGACAGTGTGGCAATTCCTTAAGGACCTAGAAATAGAAATTTGATTTGACCCAGCAATCCCATTACCAGATATATATCCAAAGGATTATAAATTATTCTATTATAAAGACACATGCACACGAATGTTCACTGCAGCACTGTTTACAATAGCAAAGACCTGGAACCAACCCAAATACCCCTCAATGATAGACTGGACAGGAAAAATGTGGTATATATACACCATGGAATATTATGCAGCCATCAAAAACGATGAGTTCGTGTCCTTTGTAGGGACATGGATGCACCTGGAAACCATCATTCTCAGCAAACAGACAGAAGAGCAGAAAATCAAACACCGCATGTTCTCACTCATAGGTGGGTGTTGAACAATGAGAACACATGGACACGGGGAGGGGAGCACTACACACTGGGGTCTGTTGGGGGGAAATGGAGGAAGGACGGGGGGTGGGGAGGTGGGGAGAGATAGCATAGGGAGAAATGCCAGATATAGGTCAAGGGGAGGAAGGCAGCAAATCACACTGCCATGTGTGTACCTATGCAACAATCTTGCATGTTCTTCACACGTACCCCAAAACCTAAAATGCAATTTTAAAAAACCCAACAAAACAAACAAAAAGTATAACTCTTTTTTAAAAAATTAAAAAAAAAAGGTGCCAAAAAAGAAAATAGTGTTAATGGAATCACTAATATAGACGTAGTTGATTATTGATACACATATTCAAATCAATTCAACTAACATTTTTTTTCTCATAGTCCTCATAGATACAAGGCATTGTGTTTCTCACCTGGATGAGTTATAGCAATGGTTCTCATCTAGGGGGAAAATTTGCTCCTCTAGGGTACATTTGGCAATATCTAGAGATATTTTTGTTATTACAATTGGGAACTGAATCACTACTGGCATCTAGTGAGCATAAGATGGGATGTCACTGAACATGCAAGAAAGTACAGGACACCCCCTTTCTCCAACAAAAATTTATCTGGTCCAAAATGTCAGTACTGAGGTTGAGAAATACTGCCCTATAGTCTATTCAGGTAGATGATATAGATGCATGACTAACTTATAGTAAAATTAACAATAATAAGAGTTCAAAGTATCATGAGGAATAGTCTATTTACCTCTCCTAATTTAATCTTCACCCAAGGTGGGTATTATTGTAATCATTTTATAGAATATGAGAAAGTATAATATATCTCATATAGAAAACATTAATACTTGCAAATCATTTTATTCAAAATCAATATTACACTATATAGTAAAACTACTAGAATTTCAGCCACACTTTGCAAGTGGTGATAATGTCACATTTATGACTCTTGCTACCAGATATCCATAAGATAAGAGAGCAAATAATTCACCAACTAGCTAAATTTCCACACAGAAAAGGGTGGATGCTGCCACATGAGATCCTAAGGGCCATTATCAGGCCAGAAAACAATGAACTTCTAGGATGTTTACTTTGTCTTCTGTACTTTGTCATGCAGTTTTATAATCATCTCACTTAATTCTAGCCTGTAAGACATATATTATGCTGCCTACATCGATACTGAAAAAATGAAGCTTAAGTAATATGGCAGACTATCACAGAACCAATCAATAGCAGAATAGGTTTGCATTTTAAATCTGTTTGGTTACTAGACAATTCTCTTTCTAATATCATCTGATCTCTTCCTGTTTTCTCAGAGGTGACATATTTTACTGCCAGGACCAGTAAAGAATAATACAGAGTAATAATAATTACAATGTTAAAACAATACATAATTAATTTCCAAGGGCACCTATATAAATTATAATTTATGAAGGCAAGTAACTTCATAATTAAAATGTTGTGTCTGTTAGGAAAGGCTTTGGCTGCCATTAATAGTGGCCATTAATACTCACAGTGATCTAACCAATAGGGTTTCCTCCCATAATGAAAAGGCAGGAAGTAGGTAGTGTCAGGAGTGTTTCAGTGGCTCAGTGAAGTCAGAGTCTCTGGTTAGAATCTTTTGTATTCTTTTGGCTTTCTTTTTATGGTCAAAGTTGTTTGAAGCAGTTTTGTGTTATATTGTTACAATACAGACAGCAAGGGAGAGAGAAGCAGAAAGAACTTTATTTTTGTGCTATATTGGGGGAGAGGTAGAAAACAGAAAATGCTTTTTAAGAAAAATTTAGTAGATTTCCATCATATCTTGTGAGCCAGGGTTGTCACAAAGTCTTCCCTAATTGCAAAGGAGGCTAATCCTTCTCTCCATCTGTTCAAGGACCAGGTTGGGAAATCTCTTAATTAGCCAATAAAAAGTCCAACAAAAAGTGGCACTACAGGCTGTGGGGCAGATGGTTCACATCTGTAAATCCCAGAACTTTGGGAGGCCAAGGTAGGAGGGTTGCTTGCGTCCAAGAATTCAAGACCAGCTTCAGTAACATAGTGAGAGTGCATTTTTCAAAAATTAAAAAAAAAAATAGCAGAGAGTGGTGGCATGCATCTGCACCTGTAGTTCCAACTACTCAGAAGGGTAAGGTAGATGGTCTTTTAAGCATGAGAGGTCTGAGATCACTGAGCTTGGGTGGGAGGATCACTGGAGCCTGGACTTTGAGGCTGCAGGCAGCTGTGATCACGCCACTATGCTCCAGCCTGGACGACAAAGCAATACACTGTCTCAAAAAAAAAAAAAAATGTTGGGGCACAAATTTGATATTTTACAAAGAAATTTCACTTTTTATCTCATTTTCTATATTTATAATAGAATATAACAACAGAACATTAAGTAAACACCCTAAATGGTAAAGTATTTGTTTGTAATTTATTAGTTAACAACAATAGCTAATTCTTATTAAACATTTAATCTGCTCCAAATATTTTCTGTGTAATTCTCATAATATTGTCAGCTAGGTAAATTTATAACATCTGTTTGTTATTTTATTTTTATTTTATTTTTTTGAGACGGAGTTTCGCTCTTGTTGCCCAGGCTGGAGTGCAATGGCACGATCTCGGCTCACCGCAACCTCCGCCTCCTGGGTTCAGGCAATTCTCCTGCCTCAGCCTCCTGAGTAGCTGGTATTACAGGCACGTGCCATCATGCCCAGCTGATTTTTTGTATTTTTAGTAGAGATGGGGTTTCACTTTGTTGACCAGGATGGTCTCGATCTCTTGACCTCGTGATCCACCTGCCTTGGCCTCCCAAACTGCTGGGATTACAGGCGTGAGCCACCGCGCCCGGCTATTTTATTTTTAATAGAAACAATTGTATATATTTATAGATTACAATATGATGCTTTGATATATGTATACATTTTGGAAAGGTTAAATCAAGCTAATTAACATTCATGACATCACCTGCTTATTTTTTAAAGATGAGAACATTTAAATCTAATCTTGTAGCAGTATTGAAATATACAATATTTATTACTAACTATAGTCACCATGCTATGGAATATATCACTAAAATCTATTTCTCCTGTCTGATTAAAATTTTGTACCTTTTGTGTAACATCTTTTTTCTCCTACAAACCCTATAACCCCTGACAATCACCACTCTACTCTCTGCTCCTATGAGTTTGACATTTTTTAGATTCTATATATAAGTGAGATAATACAATATTGTTCTTTCTGTGCTTGGCTTGTTTCACTTAGCACAATGTTCTTCAGATTCATCTGTGTTGTCACAGATGGTATGATTTCCTTCTTTTTAAAGGCTGAATAGTGTACAATTGCATTCCATATATTCAACACACACACAATATTTTATTTATCCATTTGTCCATTGATGAACACTTACATTGCTCTCCTATCTTGGCTATTGTTAATATTATTGCAGTAAACAGGGCAGTGGAGATATTTCTTTGATATAATGATTTTAATTCCTCCAAGCCCAGCCTTACTCCTGGGCTCAAGCCATCCTCCCACTTTGGCTTCCCAAAGTGCTGGGATTTACAGGCGGGAATCATCACAACTCCCCCATACCCAGCCTGTAATGCTACTTTCTTTTTGGATAATGAAGAAATTTCTCAACCTGGTTCTTGAACGGATAGAGAGAAAAATTAGCCTTCTTTTATATACAAGTAGAATTGCTGGATCACGGCTATTCTATTTTTAGTTTTTCAGGACCTTACATGTTCTTTTTCATAATAGCTAATTTAAATTCCCACCAACAGTGTGTAAGGGTTCCCTTTTCTCCACATTCTACCAAACGTTTGTTGTATTTTGTGTTTCTGAAATAGCTATTTTAACAGAGAAACTCCATCTAAAAAATAAAATTTTGTATGTATTGCATCTGAGTTATTACAACTTTAAATTATTTTTCCAAACAATAAGTTTTTATGTTTACCTTCCCACTCTACTCAGGAAGCAGTTACATTAATGTAAGAACACTAGTTTCTGATGTCTATCAGTTTTTCTCTTTCATTTTTTTTCTTAACAATAATATTCTCTTTAAAAATATTCATTTTGGTGCTAGCTGGGTGTTTTGCCCATTAGTTGATGCAGATTCATCATTGTGATGATTCTCTTTACCTTTTGGCATGTTTTTTGAGTGGCTGGTACTGGTTGTTCCTTGCCATGTGTAGAGCCTCTTTCAGGAGCTCTTGTAAAGCTGGCCTGGTGGCGATGAAATCTCTGAATACTTGCATGTTCACAAAGGATTTTATTTTTCCTTCACTTATGAAGCTTAGTTTGGCTGGATAGGAGATTCTGGGTTGAAAATTCTTTTCTTTAAGGATGTTGAATATTGGCCCCCACTCTCTTGTGGCTTGTAGGGTTTCTGCTGAGAGATCTGCTCTGAGTCTGATGGGCTTCCCTTTGTGGGTAACCCTACCTTTCTCTCTGGCTGCCCTTACTATTTTCTCCTTCATTTCGATCCTGGTGAATCTGACAATTATGTGCCTTGGAGTTGCTCTTCTTGACGAATATCTTTGTGGTGTTCTCTGTATTTCCTGGACTTGAATATTTGCCTGCCTTGCTAGGTTGGGGAAGTTTTCCTGGATAATATCCTGAAGAGTATTTTGCAGCTTGGATTCATTATCTTCGTTGCATTCAGGTACGCCTATCAAACATAGATTAGGTCTTTTCACATAGTCCCACATTTCTTGGAGACTTTGTTTTTTCCTTTTTACCCTTTTTTCTTCATTCTTGCCTTCCCGTTTTGTTTCATTAGTTGATCTTCGACCTCTGATATCCTTTCTTCTGCTTGGTCAATTCAGCTGTTGATACTTGCGCATGCTTCGCGAAGTTCTCGTGTTGCGTTTTTCAGCTCCATCAATTCACTTATATTCCTTTCTATTTTGTCCATTCTCATTAGCATTTCGTCAAATCTTTTTTCAATGTTCTTAGTTTCTTTGCATTGGGTTAGAACATATTCTTTAAGTTCACAGAAGTTTCTTACTACCCACCTTCTGAAGTCTGATTCTGTCATTTCATCACACTCGTTCTCCATCCAACCTTGTTCCCTTGCTGGTGAGGAGTTGTGATCCCTTTTAGGAGGAGAGGTGTTCTGGTTTTGGGTGTTTTCATCCTTTTTGCACTGGTTTCTTCCCACCTTTAAGGATTTATCCACCTGTCGACTTTGTAGTTGCTGGCTTTCAGATTGGGTCTCTGAGTGGACATTCTGTTTGTTGATGATGAGGTTATTTCTGTTTCTTGGTTTTCCTTCTGACAGTCTGGCCCCTCTGCTGTAGGTCTGCTGAGGTCCACTCTAGGCCCTGCTTGCCTGGGGTTCACCTGCCGCAGCTGCTGAACAGTAAGGGTTGTTACCAGTTTTCTTTTTCTGCTATCTGTGTCCCAGAAGGATACCTGCCAAGTGTCAATCTGATCTCTCCTTTATGAGGTGGCTCTTTGGATATATAGAGGTCAGGGAGCTGCTTGAGGAGACGGTCTCTTCTGTATAGGAGCTCAAATGCTGAGCTGTGAGCTCTGTTGTACAATCAGAGCTGCTGGGCAGGTGCGTTCAGGTCTGCTACAGCAGAACTCATAAACTGCTTTTTGTTCCTAGGTGCTCTGTCCCGGGGATTTATGGCTTTATGAGTTTCGGTTATGCTGCTGCCTTCTCTCTTTTTTTTTTTTCCTTCAGAGCTGCCCTGCCCAGCAAGGAGGCAGCCTAGTCACTGTCTGCCTGTAGAGTCTTTGCTGAGCTGCTGTGGGCTCCACCCAGCTGCCGAGTGAACTTCCCTGCAGTCCTGTTTATATGGGTGTAGTTAGAACTGCCTCTGCAATGGTGGTCTGCCTCTGTTAAGGTGGAGCCTCTGTGCAGTGGTGGGTTGCCTTGGCAACGGCGCAACGGCAGGCTGCCTCAGCAATGGCGGGTTGCCTTGGCAATGGCGGGCTGCCTCAGCATTGGCTGACTACCTCCGTAGTGGTGGGCTGCCTCGGTAATGGCGGACGCCCCGCCGCCACAGAGCTGGACGGTCCCCAGTTCAGCTGCGCTTGCTGTGAAACTCTCAATCCAGAGTTTCTGATTGCTGTTCTTTTGTGGAGGTGGGGCCAGCCTAGCCTGATCGCCTGGCTCCCTGCCTCAGAGCCTTTTTTTATTTTTTTAAACTTGGTGTTCCAGTCGCCCGTTGAAGAGGCGCCACGGTGTGTGTTTTCTCCCATGTGACAACTCACTGTGCCGGCTTAAACAGTGACACTGAGATTCGTGGCACTTTTTTTGCCCTGGAATCTACTGTCCTGGCTCCCTGCTCAGTCCCCTTTTTAAACAGATGAATGGGTGACTTCCCATGGCTCCAATTGCCAGCCAAAGGGGCACCCGGACCGGTGTATTTTGTACAGAGAACCGCTGCTCCGGACGCAGACAAAGCAGCTGCGTGGGGGGGCAATAAAAATGCAGCGTCCACTCACCCTCTGCGCTTTCACTGGGAGCTGCAATCCTGAGCTGTTCCTAAACAGCCATCTTGGATCTGTCCCCCGAAAGATAAGGATACAAAATCAATGTGCAAAAATCACATGCATTCCTATATACCAATAACAGACTTAAAGAGAGCCAAATCAAGAACAAACTTCCATTCACAATTGCCACAAAGAGAATAAAATACCTAGGAATACAACTAACAAGGAACGTAAAGGACCTCTTCAAGGAGAACTACAAGCCACTGCTCAACGAAGTAAAAGAGACCACAAACAGATGGAGAAACCTTCCATGTTCATGGTTAGGAAGAATTAATATCGTGAAAATGGCCATACTCTCCAAAGTAATTTACAGATTCAATGCTATCCCAATCAAGCTACCAGTGACCTTCTTTGCAGAACAAGAAAAAATCACCTTAAACTTCATATGGAACCAAAAGAGAGCCCGCATAGCCAAGTCAATTCTAAGCAAAAAGAACAAAGTGGGAGGCATCACACTACCGGACTTCAAACTATACTACAAGGCTACAGTAATCAAAACAGCATGGTACTGGTACCAAAACAGAGATATAGACCAATGGAACAGAACAGAGGTCTCGGAGGCAACACAACATATCTAAAACCATCTGATCCTTGACAAACCAGACAAAAACAAGCAATGGGGAAAGGATTCCCTGTTTAATAAATTGTGTTGGGAAAGCTGGCTAGCCATGTGCAGAAAGCAGAAACTGGACCCCTTCCTGACACCTTACACTAAAATTAACTCCAGATGGATTAAAGACTTAAACATAAGACCTAACACCATAAAAACCCTAGAAGAAAATCTAGGCAAAACCATTCAGGACATAGGTGTAGGCAAGGACTTCATGACCAAAACACCAAAAGCATTGACAACAAAAGCCAAAATAGACAAATGGGACCTAATCAAACTCCACAGCTTCTGCATAGCAAAAGAAACAGTCATTAGAGCAAAACGGCAACCAACAGAATGGGAAAAAAATTTTGCATTTTACCCATCTGACAAAGGGCTGATATCCAGAATTTATAAAGAACTAAAACAGATTTACAAGAAAAAAACAAACAAGCCCATTCAAAAGCGGGCAAAGGATATGAACAGACACTTTACGAAAGAAGACACACATGAGGCCAACAAACATATGAAAAAATGCTCATCATCACTCATCATCAGAGAAATGCAAATCAAAACTACATTGAGATACCATCTCACGCCAGTTAGAATAGCGATCATTAAAAAATTTAGAGACAACAGATGCTGGAGAGGATGTGGAGAAATAGGAACACTTTTGCACCATTGGTGGGAGTGTAAATTAGTTCAACTATTGTGGAAGACGTGTGGCGAGTCCTCAAGGACCTAGAAATAGAAATTCCATTTGACCCAGCAATCCCATTACTGGGTATATATCCACAGGATTATAAATCGTTCTACTATAAGGACACGTGCACACGAATGTTCATTGCAGCACTGTTTACAATAGCAAAGACGTGGAACCAACCCAAATGCCCATCAACGATAGACTGGATAGGGAAAATGTGGCACATATACACCATGGAATATTATGCAGCCATCAAAAATGATGAATTCATGTCCTTTTAGGGACATGGATGAACCTGGAAACCATTATTCTCAGCAAACTGACAGAAGAGCAGAAGATCAAACACCACATGTTCTCACTCATAGGTGGATGTTGAACAATGAGAACACATGGACACAGGGAGGGGAGCACTACACACTGGGGTCAGTTGGGGGCAAATAGGGGAGGGGTGGTGGCGGGTGGGGAGCTGGGGGGAGATAGCAAGGGGAGAGATGCCAGATGTAGGTGATGGGGAGGAAGGCAGCAAATCACACTGCCACGTGTGTACCTATGCAATAATCTTGCATGTTCTTCACATGTACCCCAAAACCTAAAATGCAATAAAATAAATGGGAAAAAAATTCATATATATATTTTCTTAAATAATATTATTTTGGAAATTTTACTTAGGCTTTGGAAGGCAGGGAAGGTTAATAGATGTGCTTAATACACCATCTTGAAACTGAAGGTCATGTTAATAGAGTTTATAAATATTTTGAAAGATCAGTGGCAGACTTAGCATTTTCACATGACAAAAAAAAAACTAGGAGATACTGATTCTATGACTAAATCAAGTTTGAAAGCATATCTCAAAAAATTGAAGCTATAATTGAAACCATGAAAAAAATAGTTTAAGTTAAGGGATAATACAATTTTCCCTGAAGACTCAAAATATTTGCTCAATTTTTGCACGAATGCATTATACAGTTGGGGGTGACAGATTAGTGAAATTCTGGGGAAAAAATCACAATTTTGTATACTGTAATGATGTTTGGCTATTTCTAAAGGAAATAATGGCAGTTGTGGATTGATAATACATTGAACAAGAAGATAACGATGTATACAATTTGGAGTATTTCAATCAGTTCTGAGACTTGTATTTTAAGGTGTGCCATAAAATACGGTAGAAAACATTTTTGAGTGACTTTTTAAAAGCTGAAGGTAAGATGACATAAAAAACACTGGGGTGTCTAGAATCCATATCATACGACTCCAATACTAAAGGCAGGAATCCCATATTAAATGAAGCACACATAATTAAACTGTTCCCTAATGTGCAAATAATTAAGAGTTCAAGGACTTTGGAGAAGAGATTCCTGAATTAAAGACCATATACTGGATCACCTCGCACCAGGAAATATGAATAAGTGTCATTATTATTTACCTCCTTAAGAATCAAATGGACAAAATAGGTTATAATACTTTCATTGTCTGCTCTATGAGAGTAAAGACTAAGGAGACGATCAAGAAAAGGTAACAACAGAATCATAGAGATAAGAAATTGACATGAAGACCTGAAATAATAGAACCAAATAGTTAAATGAACTAAAAAAACTTAGGAGATAACAGAATTCCTAAAATTGAGAGTCACAGAAAACTAATTCTGAGAATATTGCTTCTGAACTTGAAGGATAAAAAAATGACATATTGGCAATTTATAATTGTATTTATAAAACTTTGCTTTTACAACTATATTTACATAATAAAACTTAAAAGTAACAACAGCTCTATTAGAATTTAATTTATTTTGCTTAATTGATTTTTTCTAATTAGATCCTGGTCACTAGTTAAGTTTGATATATATTTTACTTTTTATATCTTGAATTTAGATGTAGTAAAGTATCATGTGTGCTACATCATGTATTTTGGATATTTAAAAATGCAAAAATTTTATGATAATTGCACATTTATTATCAATTCTAAGAAAGAAGTAGAAAGACCACTCTGAACTTTGTAAGCTTAGATAGGAAAGAGACCAGAAATGTTTATGTTTCTGTATATGTGCATATTTTTTAAAAACACCCATCGGTAGTTACCCAGCATCACTTTGATTCCTTCTTTTCTATGTAGAAACACAGCTCAAAGCACCAAACCCATTCTCCAGTGATTGGGACAAAAGGAGGTTAGTAGAGTTGGTTGCTAGGAGACCAATGTCGGCGTCATCTATGACCTTGCAGGATGTAAAAAATAAGTATAGATTTATCGACCTCAGTGGCACATTGTCCAAGTCCTCTGCTCTGACTGTCTTATTTCATTTCTGTCTATCTCCCTGTTTTCCTCTATTTTTTCTCTCACACAAATATAGACATATAGGGCCATACAATTCCCTTTCTTGATACCTTCTAATTTCTCAAAGTTATTACTTTGCTGCATTTAACCACGTCATTGTCTCCCAGCTAACAAGGCACTCTATCAGCAGTGTCAGCAAATCCCCATCTTTTTAAAAGGCTGATTCTTCATACTATTGCTGTAAGAAATATAGAAATCAGTTCTACTGGGAACAGCATTATGAAAAATGTATAAACATCACAAAGTAATTTTGCTGTCACATTCAAAATGTTTTCTCAAAGTTGCATCCCCAGTTTTCACAGTTGAGGTGGTTTAGGTTAAATAATCTCATGCAGGAGAGAACTCTAACATTCTTGTCATCTTCTTGGCATATCTTTGCTAAAATTGTTTACAATATGGATTTCATGGAGGAAAAAGTAACAGCAGAGAAAGTTAAATTACAAAATAAAAAGTTCACATCCCAAACTATTTTTTTGTTTTACTTTTTATAGGGATACATTATCTCAAACAGATTATAAATTACATTGCAAATAAATGATTGATATATGTGTTTTGTTTGATTATTTTCTTCCACAGGTTGAAATCTCAATGGAAGGTACATGAGAATGCACCTCTCCTTCATCTGTAGCGAAAAGCTCTATAGTTCAAACTTGCCATTGTAATTGTACTGTATCTCACCAGCACAAGTATCTGGGTTTTGTAAACTATCGAATAAAAATAATATTTTAATTAAAATAAATTATAATTCATTTTCAAAATCAGTTGATGATGATTAATAAACTGAAACCAGGTTATTTAAATGAATTGTAAAGCTTCCTGTCAGAGTGAAAACTTGTGATTGTACAAAGACAATTTCATACAAAGGTTAATATCTATGATAGGCTGCATAATAGAATTAAAAATAATTTATTTGCATTCCCTGTTTCTAATACATCTTAAAATAATGACTAATAATCAAGAAAACAGAAAATAGTTACTGAAGCTTATCATTTACATGTTTACTGAACTTCTATGAAAGAAAATATAATACATCAAATTCCTAATCTTGAGAGGGTGGAAAGATATTTATAAAGAATTAACATTTATCCTACCAGTATATGAACTGGTCCTTAGAAATGTACTTCTTTTCTTTTCTCTTTCTTTTTGAGATGGAGGTTTCACTCTGTCGCTCAGGCTGGAGTGCAATGGCACGACCTTGGCTCACTGCAACCTCTGCCTCCCCAGTTCAGGTAATTCTCCTGCTTCAGCCTCCCAAATAGCTGGGATTATAGGTACCTACTACCATGCGCAGCTAATTTTTGTATTTTTAGTAGAGATGGAGTTTCACCATGTTGGCCATGTTGGTCTCGAACTCCTGATCAGGTAATCCACCCACCTCAACCTCCCAAAGTGTTGGGATTACAGGCATGAGCCACCATGCCTGGCTAGAAGTGCACTTATTTTCTCTGTGCTGAAGACATTGATTATGTTCATAGTCACAGATATGTCATTTAGGACAGCAAAGTTATACTGTTCTGTATAAAAATTTAGTGGTTTTTCATGATGTTGGAAAAAAGTTAGAAAATTATGGAAGAAATGGATAATAAAGACTACTACATAATATTTTAACTAAAAATGATGAGTTTTGAAATTTAAATCCAAACTTTATGTGGCATAGATACAAAACCTAGGAAGCAAAGAAGAATTTGCTGAGAAGGGAGAAGGAAGCAGCTCTTGGGTTTCTTTAGGTATAATCATTGTTACTTGTGAAATATATGAACCAGAAAAGATTATTTAAAACCACTTTAGGATTGTGGAGCAAGTTTTAGAGCAACAAGCAAATGTGTGATCAGATGCTGAGATGAATAAGAAAGATGAATTAGGGGAAGAGTAAAGAGTAAAGGATTGGGTAAAACATCTGTGGCAAAGCTTTTACCAGATAATCTTATAATCTCTGAAAATAGGTTATGTTTCCCTTAGTTCTATGAGTTTCTGGAGAACCAAATACAAATTACATTTCAACATGAAATAAATATAATTTTAACATAAAATTTTATTTTAATAAAAAATAAAATTATAAATTCATTTGATATTTTATTCATTCATTACCAAAGAAACCATTGAGTGCACGTTATGTGCTAAACCTTTTTACAACTGATTTCTGAGTCTGATGGAGGAGACAGGTATGTAAAAAGATAATTATAATGCAAGACTAACAAAAAGAGCTAACAAATGTAGGAAAAAATTGCTGTGGTGACTGGGTAGATTTACTCATAATTGGCATATACATTATTATTATAGTGGTCCCAGGGCATGTTTAAGATATTACATAGAAACTAATATAGTACTTGAGATTTTGCACATCGTAAAACTCTGCAGATAGGGATTTGGTTTTAGTGATTAGCTTATTTTATACAAAAAAGCCTAAGAAAATTACCCTAGAAAACATACATTTATATTAAAAATCATCTCTGCTCCAAAAGCCTTTTTCCCCCATAATTTATTTATGACTATTTTGAAATGATTAGAATAATTCTAAACTTGATTTCATGTCCTATTGCCAACTTTACTTCAGACCAGGACATCAACACACACATGCACACACACACAATCAGTCAGGGGTAATAACAAGAAAAAGAAAATGTCATAGATGCTGACATGGTTTGCTATGTCCCCACCCAAATCTCATCGTGAATTGTAGCTCCCATAATTCCCATGTGGCATAGGAGGGACCTGGTGGAAGGTAATTGAATCACAGGGGCAGGTCTTTCCCATGCTTTTCTCATGATAGTGAGTAAGTCTCACAAGATCTGACAGTTTTATAAAGGGGAGTTCCTCTACACAAACTCTCTTGCCTGCCACCATGTAAGATGTGACTTTACTCCTTATTTGCCTTCTGCCATGATTGGGAGGCCTCTAGAGCTATGTGAAACTATGAGTCCATTAAATCCCTTTCCTTTAAAATTATCCAATTTTGGGTAAGCCTATATTAGTAGTATGAAAACAGATTATACATATGCAAAGTTGTATCAACCAGAAGCACCCATAATCACTTAGAATAGCAAAGTTACTCAGTTTTACTCTGAATACGTGCACATACTTTACATGTTGATTCAGCGAGTCCCAAAGTTCTCAAAGGGTATGAAAAATATAAAATATGACAGTTGTTTCAGAATTTATTTCTCCACACTAATATGAAAGTTAAAATTTATGTAAATTATGTAAATAATGACAACATTACTTTTGTTTTCTTAAAGTTTGTAAATAATTCTTGGGAAAAGCACCAGACTGTCATGGTTGCACAGAGCTAAAGGGACTATAGTTTTTCCTGCTTAATATATTTTTTCTAATAACTAATCATTCAAATATCATCTTCTGACATAAGTATAAAGTCTCATGGAAGTTGCTCTCTCAATAGTATTTTATCTATAGAAAATTGTTTATGAAAGCAAAATCTAAGTAATAATTTTCCTCTTTGGACCCCTCCAACTCACAGGTGCAGCTTCTTAGGTTCAGAGAAAATGAAATACACCAGGAAGAAATGTATGCTATTAGTGCATTCTCTCATTAGCCTCTGATTCAGGTCTTACTTCACACTTTGTAATTATCAGAGTTTTCTGTACTTCTCTGGAAAGCCATAAAAATCTACAGGTTTAACAGGATGAACATTTAAAATGAAGCTTCAAAGTTTTTCATACAAAATAGGAGAAGATTTTTGTAAAAATATTAAGTCTAAGATTATTTTCTGATTCCTGAGGTTTATTAAATTATCAGTTAATGCTTAGAAAACTGAGGTAGGATACTGCACTAAGCATGATTAGGTAAGTAGGAAAATACAATTCAAAGCCACGAGAAAAGGTGACCAGCATACAATGAAACTATTCTCAATTTTGCACTGTTTCTGACTGAATTAGCAGACCCATGACTATTATCTCTTGCCACTTTCCAGTTGGTCTCTAGGTATGTCAACTCTTGGAAAGGCTGATGGCCCTACATTCACAGAGCTAAAGTGGGTCTTGCATATAATTGAAACATTTAAGGGTTAATGGCTGCCTTTGAGCCTATAGGGAAAGCACACCAAATACAGGCATGATATGGGGATGGCCCCACTGGTCTGGTTAATAAAACAAAGGACATTGCAGAAAGTTAGTTATCAGAGACCTTGAAAGCTCTATACAACAATGCATTACATACCACAGCCATTTAGCTTTAAAATCACAGGATTAAGCAAGTCTGGAAGGTTTCAGAAACTTAAAAAAACCCCAAGGTATCAAGCAAAAATTCACAAGGGCCTCTTTGGGTGCCCTATTGATTCTGTTAATTCAATAAGGGATAATTGTAGAAAGTTACTGGACACATTTAAAACTCCCTAAAGCACAAGGTTTCTATCAAACACTGGCCTATGGGCAGAAGCCTGCAAAAGACTCTTTAAGCTCGCAAAGCTAAATGAGCATTGGAGCTTTAACCCTCAAAGTGTTTACATGCAGAGTCTGATTTGCCAAAGGGGAAAAATAATTGTACTTCTAAACCAAGTAGTTTTTGCCTATAACAAATCAAAAAGATCATGATCTTGTTTAGCTTGTACTCATCCAAATAAGAAACAATTCTGCCACAGAATGATGTTTTGAAACCTAAACAACTTTAATTTTTTTAATATATTTTGAGAATTAAAATTCAGTGGGGTTGTGCAACTATTTTTTTTAATTGTATGGGCTTGTAGTTAGGAAACATTTTTATTTAAGTAAGTGGGACTTTTATTTCCTTTGTGAGTATGCAAAAGATCTTTGTTAAAGCACATTTTTTTAAATGTTTTTTCTTATTTTTTATTAAGGATTGGTGAAGTCCTAATGTTTATTCCACTGCTGTCTTCTGAGCACCAACCAAATTGAGAACAACTACAAAAAATGAGGTAAGAATTTAAATATTAAATGTTAAAATACATACTTAATATTGTTAGTATTATATTAGGTGAAAAAGTTTGGGCTTCAACAGTAAAGTAAGACTTCTGATTTTATCCATCTTTCTCAACTTGACATTGGAACCTTTTTCTTGGGAGTGTTGGTTATTTTGAGCAGAGATTTACCTGTTCAACTATACAGAGAATAACCTTCCATACACTCTAGAATTCAGCAAGCCAGGGCTGAGAGAATGTTGCCTTATTCTAAGTCATGCCGACTTCCTGCATGAGAGCAGGAGTGGTAAGAGGGAACACACATCCCTGGCGGGCACACTGATGATAGGGAAAGTGAAAAAGAGAAAGCTGAAGCCAAGAATGTGGGTCACCTGCAAGCTGTAGCCCTTGCCCTAGTGTACTAATTAGCAAAGTCACCCATCTTCTTCTGGAGAGGAGGAAATAAGGAGGATGGAGAAAATGGTGGAAGATGCCTCCCTAGTACTTACCTAATACAATGGCAGAATTGGCAAAGCTCTTATTTCATAGGTCAAAGAAGGATTGTGGGAATAAGATTCTCCCAGCTTTTATAAATCTCGTCTTGCCTATAATGAGTATGCTATACAAGATCATGAAGAATTGAGGAATGCACCTTTGGTGTACTATAAAATTGCCTTTGGTGTACTGCAAAAGTGGGATCCTGGTGTGCCCATTTCACATACAATTTAAATAACAATTAAAAAGGCAATATTTTATTTATTTTTGAGATAGAGTCTCACTCTGTTGCCCAGGTTGGCGTGCAGCGGTATGATCTCAGTTCACTGCAACCTCCGCCTCCTGGGTTCAAGTGATTCTCCTGCCTCAGCCTCCCAAGTAGGATGATTATAGGTGCCTGCCACCATACCTGGATAATTTTTGTATTTTTAGTAGAGATGGGGTTTCATATAATGGTCAGGCTGGTCTGGTCTCAAACTCCTGGCCTCAGATGATCCATGAAACTTGGCCTCCCAAAGTGCTGGGATTACAGGCATGAGCCACCCCTCACACCCAGCCAGGAAATATTTTAGAAAAAAAAATCCTAAACTATGTATACATGCCAGTTTAAATTAAGGGATACTACTGTCCCACAAACCATTTCGTGTCTTATTTTGCTAGATATTTTTGCTTAAGTATATTTTTAGGCAGTGTATTTTATAAGAATGAAAAAAATATTATGTAACTTAAGGTATATAATAACAGTATGTGAAATTGAAAATTGCTTCACAATAGGTACTAATTACTTTAGGTTTTTTTTTGTTTGTTTGTTTTTAGTTTTCAGACAGTTTTGCTTTGTTGCTGGAGTGCAGTGGTAGGAATACAACTCACTGCAGCCTTGACCTCCTGAGCTCAACAATTGCTCCCATCTCAGCCTCTGGAATAGCCAAAACTACAGACATGTGCCACCATGCCCAGTGAATTTTTATTTTTTGCAGAGACGGGGTCTCACTATGTTGCCCAGGCTGCTCTTGAACTCCTGGGCTCAAGTAATCCTCCCACCTTAGTCTTCCAAAATGTTGAGAGAACTGTGAGCCACTGTACCTGGCCTAACGTAGGTTCAATCTAAGTTTACATAACCATGTACAAATCCATCCATTTATTTAAGTCACCTGAAGGGACTCATGAGAAAATTAAAGGAACACCTCTGAGTTTTATTGGATGGCTTAGTCCAGCTTTTAGTTTCTAGTTGAAGAAGGAATGGTATTGGCTCACTATAATTTCTTATTTGCTGCCAGTCAGCATATTAAACAAACTTTTGTGATGAATTTACTCTACAAAGCGCATAGTAACCAAGATATTAAGAAAATGAAGGCAAATTTCTCTGCAACATTACTCAGATCAGTAACAACTCCTGGTTTTCTCTTGCTTGATAAAATTCTATAAAAACCTTGATATTTATTCGGATTGAACTTTATGTGTATGAAATAACATGATCTTTCTACAGCTTGGTTTTCCTCTCTCTTTTTCTATATTATTAATGTTTGCTCAAATTTTGCAGGATTATTCGAGATATGTCTATTAATAATTATTGTTTTCATGCTATTTTCTGCCATATTTATATTTTGTCATCACTTTGATTCCACCACCTTGATTTGCATGTTTCCTTGTTTAAAGTGATACATAAGTTACTGTGGCTCACAAGTATTAAAAATTCTTTCCTTAACCATCATTCTCAGCAAACTGACACAAGAGCAGAAAATCAAACACCGCATGTTCTCACTCATAGGCGGGTGTTGAACAATGAGAACACATGGACACAGGAAGGGGAGCACTACACACTGGGGTCTGTTGGGGGGAAATAGGGGAGGGACAGCATGGGGAGGAGAGTTGGGGAGAGATAGCATGGGGAGAAGTGCTAGATGTGGGTGATGGGGAGAAAGGCAGCAGATCACACTGCCACGTGTGTGCCTATGCAAGAATCCTGCATGTTCTTCACATGTACCCCAAAGCCTAAAATGCAATAAAATTTAAAAAAATTACACATTAGGTACAATGTACACTACCTGGGTGATGGGTACACTCAAATCTCAGAATTCACTGTGCTATAATTCATCCCTGTAACAAAAACCACTTGTACCTCAAAAGCTACGAAAATAACAAAAAATTTAAGTTTTAGATTTTTGGTTTTTATATTTAAGGCTATTATCAATTTTAAGTTAAATTTTGTATAAATTCTGAGGTAAGAAATAAAACTCATTTCTTACAATGGTGAAAAAAAATTCTTTCCTTGATATAATTGTTCAATCAGAATATTATTTCAGTCTAATGTTATCATTATCTAAGGAAATTTTGCATAAATTACTTCATGTGTTCTATAACATGTGTGTGTGTGTGTCTGTGTGTGTATTGATATGTGTATATGTGTGGGTGTATGTGTGCATTCAGAGCAAAATAATGTATTGAGAGCACATATCCATCTACAAGGTCTTTCAACACACCAGTGATATAACTATAAACATTTTTGTTTACATGAAATAATTCATATAATCCTGAAAACCCTAATGGGTGTCACCAGTAGATAAAATATTTTGCGGAATTCCTGAAAGATGGAAAAGAAGGTAAGACTTCATTAAGGGATATATGGGACAGAGGAAACCAGAGATTAAAAGTCCAGGTGAGAAAGCTGTGAGCAGAGGCAGGAGCCGTAAGTTCTGAAACTACATTAAGTTCAGAGTGAGCAGGTCCTAATCGTCCTAGCGGAGTTGTCTAGAAAGCAGTCATCAGCAGAGCTAATCAGAGGGCTGTCTATATTAAAAAAAAATACCAAGAAGGTAAATCCTCTCAATTTCCCTCTCCACTACTCGAGTTTACAGAGCTCTGGCTGCAGCACTTGGCCTGACCTGTGTTAAGACACAAGAAACCTGCTTTGGAAGACATGTGATGTGGCTATTGGGCTTGGAAAGAGAGTAGCAGGATTCAGCATAGAAAAGTAAATCAATAAAGGCAGCTCCACAGCTCCACTGAGGGTTAAAGCACAGCAAAACTGCTCCCCTTGGAGTGAAGTTCATCTTAACTTTGGAAATTACGTGAGCCCTGGGCTGCTGTCCTGCCTTCTCTCATGCTTTCTCGTGCTTCATAAAAGAAAGCCCAAGTCACTTGAAAATCACTCTTGCCCCATGGCCCTCGCTTAGGCCTCCCATTGGAGGGAAAGTTATTTGGAGTAAATAGTAGAAAGAGATAGAGCTAGAAAATAAACACAACAATTGACTGGAGGAACTACCGGGAGTCAATAAATCTAAGAGAACTGTGTTACCAATTACAATTAATATTCTTAGAGAAAGGAGAGAGAATATCATATTCATAGTACAAGACCAGGCTACTATGAAAAAGAGAAAATGTAGAAAAAAAATAAATAACTCTTGCTAATTAAAAATATAATTGTCAAAACACATAAAAAATCAGTAGAAAGTCTGACTGATATAATAAACACTGAGGTCCATTGTAGAATAAATGAAGAAATGAATAAATGAATATGTAAAGAAAAATTTACAATTATATATGTTATTCTGAAAGTGTAAAGAGAAAATTCAGTTCTCTGGAAAAGAAATGAGAATATCTAGAAACACAAAATTTTTACCTTGGTATCAGACTTTTAAGAGTGTTACTAAATGCTAGAAACTAATGAGGCAAAGCAATTGTTCAGAGTTTGAATCTGGAAAGTATAAATCAGACATGAGGGCAAAGTGAGCATATTTTTGAGATATGAAAAGACAGAATGTTTAGTTCTATACAAATCCTTAAAACACTTAACATCATGATCCAGTAAAACAATAAAAGAGAAACCCAACTAAAAAGAAAATATTAGATCTAAACAGAAGTAACCCGCAATTTTATCTGAAAAACATTCCCATAAAGACATCTGTGCAGCTGACATAGACTTTTATCTGTCTAATTTAGACCAAGAAGTAAAAAGATCTTTTTAAAAGATGCCATTTGGGACTTATGGGAGAAAAAAATCGAGAGACTTAGAAGCCCTTAATAATAAGATGAACATGTAGTTCTATCCAGAAGTTAATGAAAAAGTGATTGGATCTTCTAGGATAAGAAAAACAAGAATGTCATGATTCAAATATGAAACAAACTAAGATGTGACATGTGATGAAGTGGAAAGGGAGGTAATCTATTTGATCTTAATGCCTGGAAATTCCATGTTAAGTAGCATAGATTTAAGAGGCTAGAATTATGCCTCAATTTCTGAGTTCAGTCCTTTAATTCTTTGGGGAACAACATTTGGATCATTGAAATGTAAAGGACTAATGATTTTCAGTGTTTTCAAATCACTTTAGTAATATTCCAGAAGAATATGTGCCTAATTTGAACATTGATAAAAGAGTTTGCAGCTACGGAAAAAAAGGAAAGAAGTGGAAGCAGAGAAGTGTTATTATTTCTTCATCTAATGTACTGGATAATCAGCATGTACTACTTAATTTTGTTGGATCAAAACTAGTAGATCAAAATTTTCCTAGTTAAAATTATAAAGGTAACTACTAACAGAACTAAAATAAAAATAGGAGATAGGTGACAGAAAGGGAAACTGAAGTTGTATAAGTAGGATAATAATTTCATATCAGGAAATAAACATATATTTAAAAATTACCAATCAGTAGATATCAGAAATGTTATTTATAATAATGATAAAGACTATCAAACAATTAGAAAGGGTTAAAAAGGTTTACATTTCAAGAATAGAGGAGGAAGTAGGATTAGGGATGAAAAATCTATCTTTTTTAACATTATGCCTTCTTTTGGTTACGATTTATAAATACGAGAAGCAAACAAGATATTAAGGAGCTCCAACAGGTTAGTGTTAAAACTCCTGTGTCCAAGGTGTTTTCAAATATAAGTAGCAGAAACTTTGACTCAGTGGCTTAAACTTGACTCATAGTGGCCTTTATTATGCAATTAATTCAAACTCCCAAGGGAGGGTGTATGTTTTAATTGGTTGTTTCAGGTTGTTTTAGTAGCTCAGTCACATCATGGGTATTATACTTTCTTTACTAGTAAATATTGTAATGTTCTCTGAAGTTTGGACTTGCCCTTAGCAACAAAAGGGCTGTAGGTGTCCCAGGAATTCTACCCAAAAATGGCAATACCTAGGAAGAAGAGGTATTTCATCTTCTCATAAGTTCTTCTCAGGAGTGAGAAAATATCTCTCAAAAGTTTTCCTTTTTTCTCACTGGCCATAATTGGGTCAAATACTCTTCCCTATGTGGATAAATAACAAAGATATTGCTACTACCCTGATTTGCTTAGAAAAAGTATCATCTGAGAATAAGGCCACTTTCCTTTGGAACCTAAAAATGTAGAGTAAGAAGTCCTTTAACAGAACCATTATTCTAACAGAAATAAAAGCAACCAAATGGATGCTGAGTAAGCAAGCTAATGTGTTCTCAGGTGCTCTAAGCAGAATTATTGGTGCAGTAGAGACTAAAAGACTCATAAGTTTTAATCCATATTCCCAAATCACCTGCTAATCTGAGTCTGAATTTCTTCACCCATGAGATTAGAATGATTAGCTAGGTTGGAGGTTCTCATGCTCTAGCATACATCAGAATCACCTGGAAGGTTCGTTCCAACACAGATTGTAGGTTACCAACCTCGGAGTTTCTGATTCAGTAAATCTGGGTGTTTAAAAGTTTGCATTTCTCACAGATTCCCAGGCAATGATGATGTTGCTGGTCTGGGAACTACACACTGAGAACCGTTGACCTAGGTGATATTCTTTGTGAAGGCTCATCTCAGAATCCCTGGTAACTAGCTTAGTGACTGAAAATTAACAGGTCCAGTATTATCATTATTTGAGATGGAGTCTCACTCTGTCACCCAGGTTGGAGTGCAGTGGCGCCATCTTGGCTCACTGCAACCTCCATCATCCGGGTTCAAGTGATTCTCTTGCCTTAGCCTCCCAAGTAACTGGTACTCCAAGCCACCATGCCTAGCTGATTTTTTGTTTGTTTGTTTTGGTATTTTTTTTGTAAAGATGGGGTTTCACCATGTTGGCCAGGCTGGTCTCAAAGTCCTGACCTCAGGTGATCCAACCGCCTCAGCCTCCTGAAGGGCTGGGATTACAGGCATGAGTCACCCACTGTACCTGGCCCAGAATTACATTATTTAAAAAAGAAACTACATATATATATGTGTGTGCGTGTGTGTGTGTGTGTGTGTGTGTGTACATATATATACATACATATATTTTGTTTCTAGCATTCAGTAAATTTCTCTAGATCTAGATTTATCACAACTACAAATTCTATTTTTCTTTCCAATTAAAAATTTACTGTTGCCTACTTTCCCTGAATAATCTTGCACTATTAAAATAATTTGATACTGATTAATTCCCTGGTTTGATCTTTATTCACCTGCCTGCCTGCATTATGCAAGTGCAACAATATGTCTGACTTGGTTTTTTAATATTTTAGAAATCAAGCACTTAATACTAACACAATTCTACAACCTGAGTTACTCCAATCCTGTTTTGTGGTGACCAACATGTAGCCAAAAGCCTGTTACTATGCCTCAGGTTTCTTGCTGTGGGGAATTATTTCCTAAGCTTATTTGACTACAGAACACATTTAAACATTGGCAGAATATCAAGCAAAGCTCATGAGATGTAAGGTTCATTTGGAGTAAAATGGACAAATAAATGATCTCACAGATGAATTCTCTGCTATAAGAAATAACTGAGCTCTGATTTATATGCTTTTTAAGAAACATAGAAATAATTTCAAACAATTAAGTCATTAATTATGATCAAAAGAACAAAATAAAATAATTCATTTTATATGTTGATATGAAAACGAATACAAAGAACATTTTAATGAGACCAGCCCTTTTAAGTGATTTCTTTCTTTATGGTTAATACTATGAATCATTTTATTGAATTATGTTTTTGTACTGGACAAAACATTGTGGTTTTGGGGGATGATTTATTTCCACTTTAGTGCTGTATGACAATCTTGTTTGCAGAGATCTAGCCCATCAGAAATAGTAAAACAGGCTATGGTTAACAGTGGAACACCTTTGAATTAGGGTATTGCAGAAACTATGTACTAATTTCTGTTAAACCACTTGGCTTCTGAGATTTTGAAAACCAGTCTTTAATTGTTAATCTTTCCTTGATTTATTCCATTCAATGCCAAGAAACTGTTTTGTATCTAAAACTTTTATTTATTTATTTGTTTATTTATTTATTTATATAGTGAGAGAGGATCTTGCTCTGTCAGCTAGGATGGAGTGCAGCGGCATGATTTCAGCTCACTGCAACCTCTGCCTCATGGGTTCAAGCCATCCTCCCACCTCAGCCTCCTGAGTAGCTTGGACCAAAAGTATGTACCACCACACCAAACTAATTTCTTTCTCTCTCTTTTTTTTTTTTTAGCATTTTTTTGTGAAGATGGGCTTTCATTACATTGGTCAGGCTGGCCTTGAACTCCTGAGATCAAGCTATCTACCTGCCTCGGCCTCCCAAAGTGCTGGGATTATAGGTGTGAGCCATTGCACCTGGCTAAAACTTCTTTTTACAACTGCAGATTTTTGTGTCTTACAAATATTAGACTTTGAATAATATTGAATAACAAATATATATTAAAATTATAAACTAAGACATACTATAGACTGCTAATCATTAAAACAAAGACAAATCAGGGAATTGCTTCTTTGATGAATGATGCTTAAAAATTAATTAAATTTTAGTTAATAAATGGCTACTCGTACATTGAATAACTTCTACTGTGATCTGTTCATATGCAGTGTGCATAGCATCTTATTTAATTATAATAACTATATATGCCTTTGTTATTTTTACATATCTTTAAAACCTGTTTTAGTGATGATTATTATTACTGTAAGAATCATGTATAGATAGGTACCTGTGGGTACACATTAATATTTCATAGAAACACTGGGGACCAGGCTGGAGTTGGAGAAACTGTGTGGCACTAAGATTCATAAGACTCACTTGACTTCCAGTGACACTACTGTTAGGCTTTATTCAAAGCAGTCAAATTATAATTTTGTATCTAACATCAAAAATGATCTTGTAGATGTCATCATGACATCTACAAGACAACTGCTGAGTTGCCATTTCCAATGGTCAAGGGCTAATTTTACTGGACTTATGAACAGTATTTACTATTGTTGATCTGTTTCTTCAGCTTGAAACATGTTTTTTCCCTGGGCCTCCAGTTTACAGGTTTACAGTTTGCCACTCGTGGTTCTTTTCCTGCTTCACTGGCTGTTCCTTTTCAGTCGATTTGCTTTTCATTTTCCTGATTTCTAATGTCGCAGTGTCTGTGGGCTTAGTTCTTGGCCCTCTTTTTTCTCTATCAGCATCCATATACATCAATTTCACAAGTGGCATCTTCTGGTTCCATCTATATACCAGTGGCAAGTGTGTGTGTGTGCATACGCGTGTATATCCTGCACTGACCTCCCTCGTGAACTCTAAACTGCTTTAAACAACTACCTTCTCACAGCTGCGTCTTGGATGTCTGATAGGATTCTGAATTATAATCTGTCAAAGACCAAACAATTGATCATTCTCTCCAAGGCTGATTCTCCCACAATCTTCCTATGACAAAAAGTAACAGGCCTGTTATTCTAGTTGCTTAGGCTTGCAAACCTGGAGATATCCTTGACTTCGTTCTTTTTCTCACCATTAATTCTTCCAAAAATGCTGTTGTATTTACATTCAAAATGCATCCAGAATAGAAATATTTCTTACCATTTCTACCCCTACAGCTGTAGTCCATTATCTCTTACCTGTATTGTTAAAATAGTCTTCTAAGCTGGTCTTTCTGCTCTCTCGACCCTCGATGACAATCCAGAGTAACCTTTAAAAAATCATATTCAAGGCATATCAGTTTCTCTGCTCAAAACCCTCCAGAGGCTTCCTGTCTCATGCAGGGAGTATACAAGGCATATTCCATGGCCTGCAGGGTCACATAATCTACCTTCTATTACCTCACTGATCGTATGACTCCTTTGTAGCCACTGTGGCCTCCTCCTTGTTTCTCAAACGTGACCAGAGAATTCCTTTCTCATGACCCTTGCCCTTGTTCTATGCTCTCCTTGGAGTACGCTTCCCTATCCAGAAGAGAATTTATTTTAGGTCTATATTAAAAGGTAACTTCTTTAATTCCAGCACGTTAGGAGGCTGAGGCAGACAGATCACCTGAGGTTAGGAATTTTAGACCAGCCTGTTCAACATGGCAAGACCTCGTCTCTACTAAAATACCAAAACTAGCTGGGTGTGGTTATAGGGATCTGTAATCCCAGCTACTCCAGAGGTTGAGGCAGGAGAATTGCTTAAACCCAGGAGGCAGAGGTTGCAATGAGCTGAGATCCTGCCACTGCTCTCCAGCCTAGGCAGCACAGCAAGCCTCCATGTTAATAAAATAAAATAATAAAATAAAAAGGGAACTTATATAGACGATTACATCTGCAATTACACCTTCACCTCATCACTCATCATTTATTATTTCTAATAACTCAGCACATCACTCAAAATGCGTGCGTACACACACACACACACACACACAGTAGCAGTTTGTGACAGCTCCATATTTTCTGTTGTTTAGGCCATCAATGTTTATTTTTTTTTTTAATTTATCTTTTTCTCTCTCATACTCTTCATTCAACCCATCAACAAATGATATTGGTTCTGCTTTCAAAAGATACTGATATACAGACAATTAGAAGTAAACCTATACCTCTACGTAAGCTGTTACCACTTCTCACCACATTTGCTGCTGTCATTGTTTTACTTGGGTTATTGCAATTGCATTCTCCCTGACATCTCTACTTATGTCCCTCATCCTTTTTAGTCAATTTACCGCAAAGTAGCTTGAGTGTTCTTACTAAATATGTTAGGTCATGTCGCTCTATTAATGAAAACCCCTAAAAACTTTCCTTTTTTACTCAAAATAAAAGCCACCCTTCTTTTATGAAAAATGAGACTTTATCTGGTCTCCCTGGGCTGTTAATTTCATGAGCTCATTTCCAGTCTCCCTCCACCTTATTCCCCTTACTCCAGCCATGCTGGCTTCTTTGTGTTTCCTTGAACATGGAGGACATATTTCAGCCCCAGAGTCTTTGCACTTGTTTTTCCTCCTCTGTCAGAAAAGGTCTTCCATCGGATATTGAAGGAATTGCTTCCTCCCTTCCTTCAAGGGCTGTGTTCTAGTGTCATCTTCTCAGTAAAGCTTGTCTGGCCAATCTACCCAAATTTCAGTTCCCCCTGAATCTCCTTTCAGTTATTTATTTTTTCTTATATTGAACACACTATAATTATTTACTGATTTACCTTGTTTGTTTTCTCTTTCCTTATCAGATTGGAAGCCCCAGAGGGGCACAGGTTATTTGCCTATTTTTCTTTCTTTTCTATTGTTCTTGATGCTATATTCCCAGTTTTTAGCACTATGACTGGTACATAAGAAGCATTCAATAAAATATTGTTGAAAGAACGAATTGATTGTTGGATATATTTAGGTGCATATTATATTCCTCCTCACTAGAAGGTAAGCTCCATGAATGGAAGACGGAGATTTGGCTGTCTATCACATCTACAGAAATGAAAAGGATGCTTGGAACACTGAAGGATTCAAGAAATATTTGTTAAATTGGTAAACCAACACCATCAACTTGACTTCACTGAGCCACAGTGTCCCCAGATGGAAAATGAGAGGCTTAGACTTGAATCTAGGCACTTACTTATTAGGTGATCTCAAGAAACTTTCCTGTTGTGATACTGTATATCCTCACTGCCTTCTTGTTAGTCATCGACTTCCTGTGGATAGAGCAATCAATAGTAACTAAGATACCAAAATACTGAAACTGCTGTGTCCAAAAAGAAATATTCAGTGATGCAACTGCTCAGCAAATTTCTAAAAAAAGGAACAAAAACAAAAACAAAAAAACCCACAACCATTCCTTGGGATTGTGATTGAAGCAATTGTTGATCTTAGCCATGAAATGCAAAGATCCGATAACACAGCTGAAAATAAACAGAGAGCTTTAACCTAGTCCTTCCTCCAAATGGCACTTGTCTTTCTCAATATTTCTTTAGGAGGCAGTTATACACATATGTATTTATATATACGTACACAGAATATAGCTTTATTAAAGGGTCATCAAAACAAACTCCATATATCTTATTAATTACATCAAGTTAGAACAAATGGGAGCCTGATGGATCTGCTTAAGCTTTTATTTGGGAATTAGTAATCTGGTTAAAAAAATTGTGGCCAGGCTGTACTTAAAAAATACCAACTCCCTGGTTTAATTTCTTTCTTCCCCCTTTGAAACATGCCTTTGTGCAATGTTTGCTCTACTCAAATTGGCTATTTACCGTTTCCCTGGTTTCACTTTCAGGCATTGCATAAGTTTTTCCTTTCTTCTGGGATGCTCTCCCCAAACCTCCTTCCACGAAAATTGTTCTACTTCTTTAGTATTTAGAACTGCAAAGTCCAGTATGGCAGCCACGAGCCACATGTGACTATTTAAATATACATTAACTAAAATGCAATAAAATTTTAGATTTTAAATTACACTAAGTACTCAGTTGCCAGATGTGGTCAATGCCTATAGCCTTAGACCATGCAAATATCAAACATTTCCATCATCACAGAAACTTCAATTAAAATTAAAATGTACTTAGCAAATACGCTTTTTTTTTGTTTCTTCTCCTTGGAGAATAATTTAGAACGTCTCTAATTTCCATATGTCAAGAAATATTGCCATGTCAGATACAAGGCAGATATGCTAAATTAATTAAATTGCAATCCTATTCTTGTCTAATTACTCAATCCAACATTTAATAAAGTCGATCTTCTTTTGCCCTAACAAGATTAGGTATATTCTATTGATTCTGGAAAGTTACTTGCCTCTTCAAATGCTTCTTTTATCATGGTGGATTGACTTACACACTCAGGGTGACAGTAACATGCTAAATTTCATAAGGGTGCCTTGTAAGACAATTAAACTTACATGTGCACGCAATCTGATGAGAAAAATAGAAGGTGGATCCCTAGGGAAATAATAAGCCCCAAGTTGCATCCCTTGGTCCTGAAACTATTTTCATTTCATTACTTCTTCCTTCTTATGCTTAGCTTCCAAGTCATTGAAAAGTATTTTTTTTTTAATGGGAAGAATATACGTGTTTTTGGGAAACAGATTTCACATTGCAATGAGGTATAATGAGTGAGTATATTAGAGTGATTTTGCTTTAACCCCTATTTTATTTTAAAAAAACCTAATTCATTTTAATTTGAAGACCTGCATTAACAGCACAGAATTTCATAAATGGGGGCTCCATAAGAGAAACTGTAGCCTCACTCATGACAAATATTCGAAATGACAAACCCAGGTGAGAAAGTGACATGTTCAAGTCTAGGATGATTTACTATTGTGCTAAGACGTTTTCCATAAGAATAAAAATATATTTACAATTCAAGCAAGTAACTACACAAAGTAATGTGAAGTTTTAAAAAGATCAAATACATACTGTGTTCTTTCTTACATTTCAGGATATACCTAAACAAAGAACTTTTTCCTTTTCCCTTTTTATGCCTTCAATTTGTGTGTATTATATAATTGTCTGCCATTTTAAAATACTTGCTTGAGGGCTATAGCTGTGTTTTAGTTGATTACAAAGAAAAATCATGATAGAACTACAGAATCACAGACAAACTAGCCTACACACTACCACATTGAAAAAAAAAAGCACCTTAGGTAAAGGCCCTTAGAATTTGTATTAATTGCAATGTAGAACCATAAAGACAAAGTGAATGGAAGCACAGAGAAGTTTTGCTGCCACTGATGACTCTTTCCTGACAGATGAGAAGTATTAACATACTTACTGCCTATATCTACTCATTAAGACACGGCTAGTCTAACTACATATGGTATCCTCCATAACTTATCATAATATGTAGAAGTGTTACCTTCAGGCAGCTGATATTATGGGAAACAATTAAATAAAACACTATGGTGCTATCTCTGTGTGTAGAACACAACTGAGGAATTCAAGTATCTGCCACACCCAATGGGGCAGCCAGAATCTGCCTACCCTGCATCCTCATGGCTGAATTTATAGGGTGTGCCATTTAAATTGTAGATTTCATTTGCAGTGGGATGGATGTGAATGCAATGACCTAGCCCTTTACTCATCAATAAAGATTTTTCTGCATCTTTCTCTCACTGAAATATTATTCCTACAGTTTGGATTTCCATACGAATCAACCCTGTAAGGCTATGCAACCAAGACAAACACAGCATGAACATTTCTTTCCTTGTGTGCTTCCACTTCTGAAGCTGACACTAAATAGCAGTACTAGGAATAATGAGAGAAGCTGCAATGGCTGTTGTGGCTTAGAAAAGTGGCTACGTTAAGGGAAAAGCCACAGTACAAGGATCCCAAGATGAATTAAAGAAACAACAGACAAAACAAAATACTAATTAAGAATAGTGACCAGAGACTTGAAGATCCAATGTGTTGTTTATTGAAGGCCACTGTTTAAATCAAAAAAAGAAAGATTTCACCAGTCACTTTGGGCTTAAATGTCATGATATTTGCTGGGTGAAATTTGCCAGATATCATTCTCATGAGAACGTTTTATTATTATCACTGGTTTCAGATTTTTCTCCTAAAGGAACCTGTGCAGAATCATTTGACCTGTGCATATTGAAGGAGTTTAAGTCAAATTTATTCTCTACCTCAAACAATTTTCTATGTTGATGGATATTCAAGAGCTATTACTGCATCCTTAAAGCCCACCAGTGTTGAAGTTTCTCTTAGCCAATTCCCCTACAGAACAATAAACTTCATAGGAAGACTGATACATTTGAACTATAATTTGAGAAATTCAGCTCAGCTCTGGAATCTGGGCCAATGCATTTAATTGAGAACACATTTAAATTTCTTTGATATTTCTTTATAGCAAAGTATAATACCTCAAGGGGAAAACATATTTCATCTAAGTTACGTTAACTTTGTTAAATAAGTAAATAACCACTTACCTGTAATCAAAAGAAAAGGACAAAATATAAGCTACTGGCTCTATCCCCCTTACATCCAGAATAGGCAGTTTCTTTTCCAAATAACTATTTTCTATCAACAATTAGTTATGCCGAATACGTATTTTATGTAGAGGCTATAAGAATTCAGTTTTCCTAGAAAAGTAATTGACACCTGTCTATTTTCAACTCTTGAAAAATTTTCTTGGCTTCCCTTGATTGATGAGAATGTGTACAGACAAAAACAGCACAGCTCCCACCATTACCCTGTTTCCTAAGTTATGGTCATGCATGGCCTGAAATAGAGTTATAATGGCTATAAAGTTCATTACACAAGCTATAGAGTGAAGGAAACTTAGGAATCCTATAGCTGGCTTTGCTTAGCCTAGTGTTTTCAACATGCAAGGAGTTAATTTAAAGGGCTCTTTCTTCTCTCCTGAAGGATAGGGTTTGCATAGTGACACGTGCAGGTGCACATGAAGACTGCTCCACAGGAGAAAACAGTTCCACAGAGTCTCAATATGACAGCAGCATCATTGCCCTCACAGTGAGAAATTTGTTGGCATTGGAGGAGGAGAAAGCGGAGCCATGAGACAAAGTGACCATAATGAAAATGACGAATATAAAATAGGATCATGGTACTATTCTAAGCTGTTCTGAAAAAATACTCATTTTTAAATCTTTCTTTTAGATTATACAGTAGGCTTATGTAAAGTTTCTATAGCATTGAAAACTTGTGCATATTTATTTGATATGTAATTTATTTATTCATCTATGTGTTTATTAAGTGTCCAGGTTGTTCCAAAAAGTATTAACGATAATGAAACAAAATCTAATGGATTTTTTTTAAAGTGAAAAGAGATTGTCAAATAAAAAAAAAGAACTGAAAAGCAGTAAGATAAAGCTAGGGTAATGTAATATTTAAAATTGAAGTTATGACTAGTGGATCACCAACTTGTCTCTGAATTTTTGGTATTCAGTGTAAAAGGAGAAATCTAAGGAATCAAATATTCCTGTAATTCATATGTTTAAAAAATTAAAAATATTACTAAAGAAGAAATTAATTTATATTGTAAAGATTTACACCAGAGAGAAATATATCCTATGAGTCATTATAAAGATATTCCTTTATGATATAAACATTACTGCTTTTATAGGGGATTCTTAGAGCAAATATAATGGGTTACAATCAAGTAATGATTTACTATGCTCCTAGGCTGAGGGTACTAGGCCCAAAATACAACTTATTGAACCCAATTTTATCATCATTCAAAAAGGAAAAAAGAAATCCACAAAATGACATCTGTGTATCTCTTTCTCTATACTTTGAAAGAATTAAAGCATGTACATGTACATGTGCACACAATTTATGGTGAAAAAAATTAAATGAATGATTATACAGGAAATTCTGCGTGGAAAAACATATCCCCTCATCTAGTTACAGTATTAAGATAATATTTCCCTTATGGCATGGTAGGGCATGACCAGGAATGAAGTATAGCAATTTTATGAAATATAATTATGTAGGTGTTATTGACAGAAGAACAGAGAATGTTAACACTCAATGGAGCATATAAAAGACTACCCTACTTTTTTTCCTATTACTCTGATTCTATATATTCAGAATTCTAGAATCTTCATGGATGATGCATCCTTTTGGAGATTTAGCATATCTTCCAAGTTAATATAAAACTTTTTTCTACAATTTTGGACGATGTCTTCTTGAGCACATTCATGTCATTTTTTAAAAAAATTTTTTCTTCTATTTTCTTTTGTTTTTAGAGTCTATTCTTATAAATGAAACAAAAATCTACTTTGTTTTAATATTCGCTCATTGGTCCTGTCTTATTAAAGTTTCACAGATGTACTCTAATCTCTGTTCTATTTAGCAGTCTCTTATATATGCTAAAACACTGAACACATCATTCTTCTCCATGGTTTCACTTGAGAAACTAAATATCCATAGGTACACCAGACATTCTTCAATTGGCATAGGTTTTAGACCCTTAATTACTCATTCATATTACTTAAAATGCATTCTTATTTGTCAATGCCATTCTTACAATATTGCAGCAAGAACAGAAAGCATGGCCAAATTAAAACATCAGGGGAAATAGGGTGTGGAACAGAGAATGGCCCAGCTCAGGTTGGGTTGGCCTATGTTTATGCTTGGTAAAAGCACAGACACATAGAAAACTATAGACCTTTGAGTGAACTCAGCCAGTTTCATGATGTTGCCTCACCCTGATTTCTCCAACATCTTTACTTAATAATGGTGCCAACCAGCATTTCATCACATTATCTTGAAAGTTCTTAAGGAATTGTCTCATTTGAAAAATGTGCTCCATCGTCCATATGATCTCCACTCATCTTCCCTGCTTCCAACTATACGACTGCCTAGCACTAATTTTGTTGAATAAAACGTACATTAAAGTTATTACATTCACTTCTCTGGTGAGTATAATTGTAGTGATGATTAGTTACAAAATGGTGGCTACTAAAATCGCTATAGTACCACAGTTGATTAATATGTGCTGAGTTTTCTTCTAAAAGGCTTTGATATTACTTACATAAACTATGATTAAGTTCAATCTCCATGAAGCTCTTGAGCAGCAGATTGTTAAAACCAATGTGGTAATTTACATATATCCCTCTTAGGTTTAGCTCTTAGTTTCATCATATGTTTCCATGTGTTAAGATCTTTTAAAATCCTAAATGTGTTATATGTAGGTTTGAAAACTATGTATTCATTCCTGTCATTGATTTTAATGTTCTATAGAGAGGTTAGAACATATGTTCAGGAAACATCTCTTTCAGCTGACATCATATCTTTAAGTCATTATCTTTTTTTTTTTTTTTCGAAACAGAGTCTCCCTCTGTCACCCACGCTGGAGTGCAATGGCAAGATCTTGGCTCACTGCAACCTCCGCCTCTTGGGTTCAAGCGATTCTTGTGCCTCAGCCTCCTGAGTAGCTGAGATTACAGGCACTCACCACCACACCTGGCTAATTTTTTTTTGTACTTTCAGTAGAGGCAGGGTTTCGCCATGTTGCCCAGGTTGATCTCGAACTCCTGAGCTCAGGTAATCCACCTGCCTCGGCTTCCAAAGTACTAGGATTACAGGTGTGAGCCACTGCAATCTTTGAATACAATTACTCTACTAACTGTAAGTCAACTCATTATTACTGTAATCTATCTGCTCCAAATATTTTCATAAGTTTGTCCCTTATGTATATTATCTCTATTGTAACGAAAATAAAGGTATTTGGATATGACTTAACCACCTCCTATTTAAATTTAAAAAAAAAGCATCTCTAAAATTCTGAGTTATAACTGGATAAGGGAATAAGCTGCAATTTACTGGTTCTGAAGTCTAAATTTTCTCCTTTTTCAAAACTATTTTTGTTTGTCATTTTTAAAAATTTTCTATGAATTTTTAAAATGTTAGAATTTTTTACTGATATTAGTAAAATCTCCTCTCACTACTTTGAATATGATTTTCCTGTCTTTAAAGATCTGACAATTTGAAAGATGTTGAGTTATTCCACCATTATCTGCTCAACTATATTTGATTTTATTTATCTTTGAGGTTTTATAATTTTGCTAGTTTGAAGGTTATTAACTTTGATAGTGATTTTACTTGTCTAGAAAAATAATGTAAAATGTTTAATTCCAAAAAAGAAAGAAAAATTATAAAGAAAATGCTGGTGTAAGACAGATAAGGCTTCAAGGTCTCAATATTAACACTCAGTTGCTAAATAAATATGTTCATATTAGTTCAAGTCAGTTTCCTCAGGTTGACATGGCAAAAAGTATAATTTACATGTTGAGCTTTCTTTCTTTTACTTTATCAATTACGTAGCATATTTAAGTTATATAGCACAAAGAAGAATGAAAGGAGGCGTACTGTAGAAGTATCTTAGCAAGTTGAACTGGAAAAAAAAATGCTCTCCCTTTTTTCACATAATTATGGAGTGCAATTGAAAATGAGATTCTAGATCTAGAATCTTATCTCCCATTTCTGTGAGGTATAGCATAAAAAGGTAAAACTTCATTGTCTCTACTTTACAACAAAAGTAACTAAATTCTAGAATAATAAAGAGACTTAAAGCATGTCATCCAGTTTTTTAAGATCTTTAGCAGTAAAGCAAAAAGTAGACTAAAGTTTCATCTGTAATACAATGATTTTCAGATAACCCACCCATTCTGGGCTAAGAGTTTTTACTGTGTTTAAAGATGGAAAAGAAGATTAGTACACATTCAATTTTGATTGATTTGCTCATTTTTTAGTAGAGATATTAAAATCCTAACCTGACATAGTTTACTGAGTTGAAAACGGTCTGATTCTTTTCATCAGGTAGCTCTAGCCTTGGTCCTCAGACTTCTGGATAAAATGAATTAGAAGCAGTTATGCATGTCAAGGCAAAAACACTCAGAATATTTGTGTACTCACTGCCTGAATAATCCATACAAAGTTACTTTAACATCCAAGATATTTTATTAATTACTCAGTTCTCCATCTCAGTGTAGGCATAGCCTTAAGAAACCTGTTTTGAAATTTTGTCATTGTGTTTTAAATAATAAAAAAAAAAAAAAAAAAAAAGCCCAACCAAACCTTGGTGAGTGTGAAATGGAGCTCCATAATTAATTTTATGAGAAAGAATCTTAAAGTTTCCTGCCTTTTCACAGAATATACCCTCATTGCCTTGGACTAAGGAATGAGAAGAGAGGGTGAACATTACATTGACAAGAGTTGCAATAGCCCCTGTGCAGCCCCCTTTCACTTTTGTGGAAATGAAATGCTATTAGCCTTTAGCACTGAAAAGAAAAAAGTGTAAATTTGAAGGGTCGTGGGGAGACAGAATGATGAAATAAACCAAAAATAAAATACTTTTCCAGGAAACAAGACAGGCAGTGTTGGTATTTCTGATTTTAGGTAACAAGCATGTATGCCCTATGCTTTTCCTCACTGGACTGGTACTTTTTTAATCAAGTTCTTTAAAATGTTCTTCTAAAAAAAAAAAAAAAAGAGTTATTCTCTTAAGAGGTGCCTTGTATTGACAAAGCTGGTGTTTACTACTTGAAAGGTCCAAGAATAAAGTGAAATGTTCTCTTTAATCCTCAAGGTGAGTGTCTGCAAAGTAGGTGTCACTTTTATTTAGGAAAGAAAACACTGGATTAAGCAAATAATGTTGTACTCTGAAGTTGTACATGGCAGAGGGAGGAGTTTAGAAATATTTAGTGGAAGAAAGGAAAGTTTAAGCTATGAGATTCTATTGATTTTAATGTAGGTAAAAGGCTTTCTTTTTATTTATTCATTTCTTTATTTTGGGACCAAGTCTTGCTCTGTTGCCAGGCTGGAGTGCAGTGGCACAATCTCGGCTCACTACAACCTCTGCCTTCTGGGTGCAAGCAATTCTGCCTCAGCCTCCTGAGTAGCTGGGACTACAGGTATGTGCAACCATAACCAGCTAATTTTTGTATTTTTTAGTAGAGAAGAGGTTTCACCATGTTGGCCAGGATAGTCTTGATCTCTTGACCTCATGATCCACCCGCCTAGGCCTACCAAAGTGCTGGGATTACAGGCATGAGCTACTGTGCCCAGCCGGGCTTCTCCTTTACAATTCTTTAAAAACTTAGTTCTTTAGAAATATTCTTTAGAAATATTCTTTAGTTATATGAGCCTTCAAAAAATGTTAGGTTAATCCATCTTGAGTTAATTTTTGTATAAGGTATAAAGAAGGAGTCCAGTTTCAACTTTTTGCATACGGCTAGCCAGTTTTCCCAACACCATTTTTAAAATAGGGAATCCTTTTCCCATTGCTTGTTTTTGTTAGGTTTGTCAAAGATCAGATGGTTGTAGATGTGCAGTGCTATTTCTTAGACCTCTGTTCTGTTCCATTGATTTATATATCTGATTTGGTATCAGTATCATGCTGTTTTGGTTACTGCAGGCTTGTGGCATAGTTTGAAGTCAGGTAGTGTGATGCCTCCAGCTTTGTTCTTTTTGCTTAGGATTTTCTTGGCTATACGAGCTCTTTTTTGGTTCCATATGAAATTTAAAGTTGTTTTGTCTAATTCTATGAGGAAAGTCAATGGTAGCTTGATAGGATAGTATTGAATCTATAAATTACTTTGGGAACTATGGCCATTTTCATGTTATTAATTCTTCCTATCCATGAGCATAGAATATTTTCCCATTTGTTTATGTCCTCTCTAATTTCCTTGAGCAGTGGTTTATAGTTCTCCTTGAAGAGGTCCTTCACACCCTTTGTTAGTTGTATTCCTAGGTATTTTATTCTTCTTGTAGCAGTTGTGAATGGGAGTTCACTCATGATTTGGCTCTCTGTTTGTCTGTTGTTGGTGTATAGGAATGCTTGTGATTTTGCACATTGATTTTGTATCCTGAGACTTTGCTGAAATTGCTTATCAGCTTAAGGATATTTTTGGCTGAGAAGATGGGGTTTTCTACATATACAATTATGTCATCTGCAAACAGAGACAATTTGACTTTCTCTTTTCCTATCTGAATATCGTTTATTTTTTTCTCTTGCCTGATTGCCCTGGCCAGAACTTTCAATACTATGTTGAATAGGAGTGGTGAGAGAAGGCATACTTGTCTTGTGCCAGTTTTCAAAGGGAATGCTTCCAGCTTTTGCCCATTCAGTATGCTATTGGCTGTGGGTTTTTAATAAATAGCTCTTGTTATTTTGATGTATGTTCCATCAATACCTAGTTTATTGAGAGTTTTTAGCATGAAGGGGTATTGAATTTTATCGACCACTTAAACGTAAGACCTAAAACCATAAAAACCCTAGAAGAAAACCTAGGCAATATCATTCAGGACATAGGCATGGGCAAAAACTTCATGACTAAAACACCGAAAACAATGGCAGCAAGAGTTATAATTGACAAATAGAGTCTAATTAAACTAAAGAGCTTACGCACAGCAAAATAAGCTATCAACAGAGTTAACAGGCAACCTACAGAATGGGAGAACATTTTTGCAATCTATTCATCTGACAAAGGGCTAATATCTGAATCTACAAAGAACTTAAACAAATTTACAAGGAAAAAAAATCCCATCCAAAAGTGGGTGAAGGATATGAACAGACACTTCTCAAGAAAAGATATTTATGTGGCCAACAAACATATGAAAAAAATTTCATCATCACTGGTCATTAGAGAAATGCAAATCTAAACCACAGTGAGATACTATCTCATGCCAGTTAAAATGGTGATTATTAAAAAGTCAGGAAACAACAGATGCTGGAGAAAAAGTAGAGAAATAGAAATGAAATGGTTTTACATTGTTGGTGGGAATGTAAATTAGTTCAACCATTGTGGAAGACAGTGTGAAAATTCTTCAAGGATCTAGAATCAGAAATACCATTTGACCCAGCAATCCCACTACTATGTAGATACCCAAAGGATTATTTATTATTCTACCATAAAGACACATGCATGCATATGTTTATTGTGACACTGTTCACAATAGCAAAGTCTTGTAACTAACCCAAGTGCCTATCAATGATAGACTAAATACAGAAAATGTGGCACATATACATCATGGAATACTATGCAGTCATAAAAAAGATGAGTTCATGTCCTTTGCACGGACATGGATGAAGTTGGAAACTATAATTCTCAGCAAACCAACACAGAAACAGAAAACCAAACACCACATGTTCTCACTCATAAGTGGGAGATGAACAATGAGAACACATGTACACAGGGAGGGGAATATCACATTCTGGGCCTATTAGGGGTTTGGGGGATGGGGAGGGCTAGCATTAGAAGTACCTAATGTAGGGTTGATGGGTGCAGCAGACCACCATGGCACATGTATACCTATGTAACAAACCTTCACGTTCTGCACATGTATCCCAGAACTTAAAGTATAATAAAATTTTTAAAAAGCTAGGTTAAAATAATGAAGATTTAAAATGGCCAAGTAGTTTATGTAAACTATGTCTGCAAAAAATGTCTCTACTTGAAGATTTTGACCCTCCAAGGGTCAAGACGATTTCTTTAGATGCTTAACTTTCTTTGAGAAAATAGCTGGGTTGGTAGGATGCTTTGGCTCAGAACTGTTTTAACTAAAAACTCATTTCTGAACCTGCCCAGGTGAAGACATGAAGAGATCTTTTAAAAAGACACAATATTTAAGAAAGCTTGTGGTTGCCAAAATATAAAACATGATATTTACTAAAATGTGCAATATGATGATGTTTGCATAAAATTCTGACATTGTAGCATATTCTCTGAAAGCTCAGAGTTGCACAATGAATGTTTTGTGAAAGGAAAAACTAAAAGCGTTTTTTCACCAATTCATATAAAGCTTTAAAGTATGCATATATTATAATTAAAGCTGGCAATGAGGAGGTGACAGACAAAGCTTTTGTAAATAACTTGATGCATCTTAAAAGCAACTATTTGGAGACCAAAATCATAGAGAAATGCAAAATAAGTATTGCCCTGGTTTTTAAAATTTCTGGGTTTTACTTATACAAAGAGATATGGTCTGCTTGAAAGTTCTGTTGAAGTAAATGGAAAAAGAAAACGCAGATAAACACAGAGAAATTTTAGCTATTTGGGGTTTATACATCATAGCTGGTAGTATGGATGATACTGATTTTGGAAGAAGAAATTGATACAATGAATATTTTTGAGATTTTAAGTCAAGTTGTCATTATAATATAGGTTTCACAGAGCTTGCAGGTTAGGAAAAATAATATATATTCCTTGGTTTTGAATCCTCACAGTAAGGATTTGCTTATTTTTTATATGCAATGTGGCATTTATCTATTGCTTTAACATTACACTTTAAAAAAAAAAAAAAGAAAACACTAAAATTCACATTGCCAAGCAATCAAGATCTTCGTTTGAGAAGCCACCCTTGTTTTACAAAAACATAAGTGCCTTCAGGTAAATATAAATTTGGGTTTCAGTAAATCCAAGTTTTATTTTTAAGAAACAAAAGTATCTGAACAGCTGCACATCCCTCACTTGGCACTGAACTTTGCTGCTGATTACTCCAAGCACATGGTTTCCTCTTTCATCAGCTTTCCTCCTGGATACCTGGCTGCTCATGCCACACGGTGGGTGCATGGAGGCCTAAGGACTCAGGAGGCTGTATAGCCCCACTTGCCCAGCACACACTTACACAAAGTGGCACCTGGGTCCTTGCCTTGCCGAGTTCTCCTTTCTCTTTACCATGTATGAGTGATCAGGAAGGGGACTTAGCAGCCTTTGTCCTCTATTGTCCTTTGGGATTGTTCTTTAGCAAAAAATGTCTGCAACTCTGTCTGGCTTTTGCTGGCTCTGGTGCAGTCTATTCCATAAACAGGGCTGTTCTAAAGTTATCTGACGGGATTCACACTAAGTCATCAGAGAAGAAATGTGAATTGACACTTCAATTTGACCTTAAATTGGTCCTGTTAGTTTTAGCTATGACAACACCAAAAGGTACAGAAGTTGTCCTTCTTCCACTTCCATGTTATCTATTCTTTTAGTGTTTATCACTTACGTTTCAAACTGCTCTATTCCAAGCACTGGGTTGGGGATTTATGGATATCATTCCTAAGCCTTATCAAAAATATTCAGGTTAGTTATGTTTCATTCTTACTTGCAGAAACAGAAGCAATTACATGATTATTCAAGGACACAACCATAAACATAATTGGGTCTCAAATACACGGTTCTCTGAATCCATTGGCCCAAGTGACTTCTAACTACACATGCAGAGACTACATAGCTGGGACAGTATGATGCTACTCAAGCTAGAAGGCCATAATAGTTGCAGTGGAAAGAACATGGAAAACTATTGCCAGCTCGATCGTAGAATTTTAATAGGAATAATTCTTCCTATTAAATAATTCTTCACAATAGATCGGCTGTGCCACCATGCACAGCAAAGCAACCATGTTTCATTTGCCATCTTGTGTGTTATTTCTTCCATTTACCTACTCCTATTCTGTGTCACTGTTAACATATGTTTTCAGTTACATATTTCATAAGAGCCACAAAATACTATTTTCTGCTTTCAACAGCCAAATCTTTTAGAAATACTCATGAAAAAATTGTCACATTTATGTAATATGTTCAATTATAATATATAATACTTATATATGGCAAATATTATTTATCTGTATGTAAGTACATATAGAGATAAAACCTTATATTAATTACTTTCAGTACTCTGCAGTCTTCCAGAACAGTCTACTGTCAGTCTGGTATTATTTCTCGTTAGCCTAAATAACTTCCTTTAGCATTTTTTGTGTATGTTGGATAAAAATAATATCATGCATCTCAATGTCTTTATTTTGCCATCATTTCTGATAGACAATTTTTCTGGTTGGAGAATCTAGAGGGACATTGGAATTTTGGCAATTTGAAACTGTTGTCCCATGGCTTTCCAAATTCTAGTCTCTGATAAGTTAGCCACGATTTGCATTGATATTCCCCTGTTGCTTTTTTCTAACTGCTTTTACAGTGTTCTGTCATTGGCTCTCAGCAGTTTGACTATGGTGTGACAAGGTGTATTTATTCCATGTTGTCTTTGTTATTTTTTCTATGTATTTGGAGAATATTTACCAAATAACTGCCTGACTTGTTTTTAGTCTCTTCACCTGTTCTGTTTTTCCACCATCCATTTCCATCTTTCTCCTTCTTTCCACTTCATGCAACATTTGCTGTCTTTGTACTCCGCTTTGTACTACCTCCTTTCATTAACAATATATATCTTGTTACTTTCCTAGGTTTTGATAGCTCTCAGTTGTACCCCCTGTGGCAGACTTTGCCTCGATGGCATTATTAAAACTGAAACCTCAGCCAGGAGTGGTGGCTCACGCCTGTAATCGCAGCACTTTGGGGAGGCTGAGGCTGGCAGATCACCTGAGGTCAGTAGATGGAGACCAACCTGACCAACATGGTGAAACCCCATCTACACTAGTTAGGAATGGTGGCATATGCCGGTCGTCCCAGCTACTCAGGAGACTGAGGTGAGAGAATCGCTTGAACCCGGGAGGCGGAGGCTGCAGTGCGCCAAGATCTCGCCACTGCGCTTCAGCCTGGGGGACAGAGAGAGATTCCGTCTCAAAAAAACCCAACCAAATGAAACAAACAAACAAAAAAACCGAAGCCTCTCTGTCAGTGAAGACTTTACAGATTAGTGGTACTATTTGTGAAGATTAGTAAAACATGGCCACACATGTTTCTGAAGTTGTGCAAGATGCTATGTTGTCAGTTTTCTCAATGGAAGAAAAGATCGTAAGTGAGGAAACAGGGATAACCTCTAAAAGCTTGAAAAGGCAAAGAAATGATTCTCCCTTGAAACCTTCAGAAGGAATATTTAGACATACTACACCTTAATTTTATACCAGCAAGGCCCATTTCTGATTTCTGACCTTCAGAAATGCATAATAATAAATGTGTGTTGCTTTAAGCCACTATATTTGTAGTGATTTGTTACAGCAGCAATAAAAAATGAATATGCTCCTCTATGCTGTTGGAAACAACTTTATGGAGCTTTTAAGATACTAGAAATGACATCACAATGGTTGGTGGTAGTGTGTGGGATAGTTTGCCCTGGAGTTAGAGTTCAAAGAATAGAGATGAGCTGACTGGCTAAGTGGTAATTTTAATAGTCCTATTGATAAATGAAAAGAGATTAGACACAATGTTGGGGGTAGTTGCAAAGAAAGTCATAACTCCCATCTTTCCAGAGGGAAAAGGTTTAATAATAGTTAGAGGTGACACAATTACCCAATAAGCATAACATTCTTTGGCAATATAAATATGATAATATTTATTTGATGATATCTCAAATATTTTAATGTAGCTCAACTAAGATATTGAAGCCAGACTAGGAAAAGAAAGAAGATAATAAAAAGGAGAATGGAATAAAAGTAGGAAAGATAAGGAGGCTGGATTTCTTTTAGATACACTAATATAATTTGCTATGCATGTCAATATTTCCTAGTCCTATATCTCCTGGTTCACAAATCCCATATCCCTTTTCATTTTATTCTGGGTTCAGTTATAGTCCCCTGTTGGAGAAATTTAGTTCTTTTATATCATTTAATTTAGTGTTTTATTTTAAACTCTGGGTCAGTGATCATTGGTGGTGAAATCAATTTTTATCAATGAAAGAAAATAGAAAAACATAGAAAAATGTCAAAGTACCTAACATGTAGAAAATACAGTGTTGTTTCATGAAATCATTACCATTTTATATGTACACATGAATATGTATAAGTGTGTGTGTGCTGCATCATATAAACAGGGTTTTTATATGCTTATTGTCATAAAAAGTTTGATACACACTGCAGATCTTTTGCTTTCCCTCAAAATTTAGACATACTACTCTACTATTTATTAATTTATTAACTTTTAAAAATTTCTTCTAAAAATGGGATACATATGCAGCAGAATGTTCAGACCTGTTGCATAGGTATACATGTGCCATGGTGGTTTGCTGCACCTATTGGCCTGTCCTCTTAAGTTTCCTCCCTTTAGCCCCCACACCCCAAAAGGCCTTGGTGTGTTCTGTTCCCTTATCTGTTTCCATGTGTTCTCACTGTTCCATTCCCACTTATGAATGAGAACATATAGTGTTTGGCTCTCTCTTCCTGTGTTAGTTTGCTGAGGCCAATGGCTCCCAGCTTCATCCATGTCTCTGCAAAGGACTTGATCTCATTATTTTTTTATGGCTGCACAGTATTCCATGATGTATATGTACCACATTTTCTATATTCAGTCTATCATTGATGGGCATTTGGATTGGTTCCATGTCTTTGCTATTGCAAACAGTGCTGCAATAAACATATGTGTTCATGTGTCTTTATAATAGACTGATTTATATTCTTTTCAGCATATATCCAGTAATGGGATTGCTGGGTCAAATCATATTTCTGGTTCTAGATCCTTGAGGAATTTTCACACTGTCTTCCGCAGTGGTTGAACTAATTTACATTCTTACCAACAGTGTAAAAGCATTTTTCCACAGCCTTGCCAGTATCTATTGTTTCCTGACTTTTTAGTAATCACCATTCTGACTGTCATGAGATGGTATCTCATTGTGGTTTTGACTTGCGTTACTCTGATTATCAGTGATGATGAACTTTTTTTCATACATTTGTTAGCCACATAAATGTCTTATTTTGGGAAGTGTCTGTTCATATACTTTGCCCACTTTTTGATGTGGTTGTTGTTTTTTTCTTGTAAATTTATTTAAGTCCCTTATAAATTCTGGATATTAGCCCTTTGTCAGATGGATAGATTGCAAAACTGTTCTCCCATTCTCATAATACCCTACTATTAAGAGGCCAAGTAAAGTTGTGGCCCTGGGGCCAGAGCTGAGGGAAGTATTTCAGAGACATTTGGCAGTAGAATGAAAATAGATTTTGTTAATAGTACACTGAGGGAAGTAAAAGAGTTAACACTCAAGAAATAAATATTTTGTGCAGAAGATCTTTCAGCTCCATAAAGTAATTATGTTGCATGTATTCTAAGAGATATAGTCATTTTATTTTACTGCTCTTTTCAATGCGTGACCCTCAGCATCTGAGACCTGTGTAATATAGATTAAGCACAAAACTACCTGTACCACAAAAGCAAGAAAGTGCTCTAAAGCAGGGGTCCCTACCCCCAGGCCATGGATCTGTACCTGTCTATGGCCCGTCAGGAACGAGGTCATATAGCAGGTGGTGAGTAGCGGGCCAGTGAGCATTACTGCCTGAGATCAGCGGTGGTATTAGATTCTCATAGGAGTGCAGATCCTCTTGTCAATTGCACATGCATGTGCAATTGACAAAGGATCTAGGCTGCATGCTCCTTATGAGAACCTAGTGCCTAATGATCTGAGATGGAACAGTTTCATACTGAAACCACTCCCTCGACCCCAGTCCATGGAAAAATTGTCTTCCATGAAACCAGTTCCTAGTGACAAAATGGTTGAAAATCACTGCTCTAAAGAAAATGCAATCATGTTCAAAATATACAGAAACTGACATGAAAAGACTCCACCAGCCAATTTTTAACAATTTAAACAGTAAAAATGTCTTAAGGATTGATTATAAAAATTTAGAAGCTACATATTTTAGAATCCATAATCCAATTAGTATTCCAAGAGAGAGAAGCAATGTGTGGCCCTCATGAGAAGACAAACTTTTAAAACAGTAATTACAGCTAATAAATGTAGAACGAAATATGAGATAAAGAGAACATGCCATTTTCCAATCCCCAGTGTAAAACATGGATGCAAGCAAATCTCATTTACTACTGGTTGAACTATTGGCTGAAAGTTTGTTGCAGAATAATGTGTTTGCATTGCACCACAATCACTTACTGATTACACACACTAAGATGGATTTTACAATGGAGAGGTCTGGCAGTCAACTGCTTATTCAAGTAAAAAAAATGGTTTTATCACTTGTGACAGGACAACCCTATATGGCAATATGAAATATGTGATACACCTATGAAGACATCTCGACAGAAATGTATAATTGGAATCTGATTACATCTTTAGATCTTTCAGTTTGCAGAAAAAGCAGGGATTGAGGAACGATATCAAGAGGAAACAAATAGGACTTAAAATTTGAAACACTAGTAGAAAAATTAACTTAGATTCTTTAAAAAGTTATCACTAAATGTGGAGAGGAAAGATTATTTCACATGAAAACAAACTAAATGGACTTAATAACTGGATACGTTCATTGTGCAAATCTTGACTTGTACTTGGGATTTAAGTAACAAATCATTTACAAAAGACATTTTTGTGAACAAATAGGAAAAATTTAATGTAGACCAGATATAAATATTACTTACACCTAATTTTGCATGCTTTTTATTTCTGTGCAATGTTTTAAATATCCATCCTTCATATTGGATTTTAAGTTTTTAAGTCTTCTCTCTTTTTTTTAGTTAATCTAGCTAAGGATTTGTCAATTTTGTTAATGTTTTCAAAAAGCAAAGTTTTAGTTTAATTGATTTTTCTGTTGTTTTTCTAGTTTCTATTTTATTTATTTCTGCTCTGACCTTTATTTTTTTCTTCCTTCTGCTAAATTGTGGCTTAGTTTGTTCTATCAATTTTTTGTTTAGTTTTTCCTTTCCTTTGTAATTATTCTGTAAAACTTCTGAACACCTATTCGGTATTAGGTAAAACTTGAATTTCAAAGTCTAATGTCCAGGTCTATCTGTTCCCTCCCTCCATTCCTACTGATAATTTCATAAAGCTGGCAGGCAGGCCAAGAAACCACAGAACTGCCAAGATAAAGTAGGTTGTAATATGATTCCTGGGTATAGCTTTCTTTTTTCTTTTAATATTTAAGAGAGATATTTTAAGTTAAGTCAGGAGCTGGCTGATCAAGTATGGCCTCAGTGAGGATGACTTGTCTCTCTTCCTTGCGGTATCTCATCCTCCAGTAGGAGATTCTGGAATTGTTCTTGCAGGAAAAGAGTATTGTAAGAGAAAAAACAGAAACACCTAAGAATCTTTGAAACCCATGCTTAAAATAAGCACACTACCCATTCCAGCATATTCTTTTGGTCACAGTAAATCACAAGACCAGATGAAATTAAATAGTCAAAGAAATAGGGTTCCCATCTTGATGAAGACAGTAGTAAGGTCATGTTGCAACAACAAGAAAAAGAATAAAAAATCTGGGCCATTTTTGCAGTCTTTTTTTTTTGTGAAAACATTTTTGCACATCATCTTTTGGTAGTTCATCAAATGTCCCTGTTGGCTCTTGTCACTGTGCTAATTATTTACCTATTTTCTTTGAACTTCAAGCCCACATTTTTAATGCCTTTTGAAATATATACCTTAGATGAGACTCTGAATCTGTATCTCCTATAGTTTAATGTCAGCTGGCTTTTGGTGAGGTTCTGCAAATGCGGAGCCAATGAAGAACAGTGGAAGGCAGAAGGAGGAAGAAGAAACCTGCTTATTATTTTTAGCTCGGAGTAGTCTGCCTTCAGCAGGGACAGTGAACGAGTACAGGCTCTAACTTTTGCTCTTCTTGGATATGCCCAGGCCCAGCTATTCACACTACATCCGAAGCACCCGCATCAGCAAGTCATGTCTCCCTTTGTGGATGCAGCTTTTTTATAAATGTTGATTTCAACCCAAATGCCCATCAATGATAGACTGGACAGGGAAAATGTGGTACATATACACCATGGAATATTATGCAGCCATCAAAAATGATGAGTTTGTGTCCTTTGTAGGGACATGGATGAACCTGGAAACCATCATTCTCAGCAAACTGACAGAAGAGCAGAAAATCAAATACCGCATGTTCTCACTCATAGGCGGGTGTTGAACAATGAGAACACATGGACACGGGGAGGGGAGGACTACACACTGGGGTCAGTTGGGGGGAAATAGGGGAGGGACGGTGGGGTGTGGGGAGTAGAGGACAGATAGCAAGGGGAGAGATGCCAGATGTAGGTGATGGGGAGGAAGGCAGCAAATCACACTCCCATGTGTGTACCTATGCAACAACCTTGCATGTTCTTCACATGTACCCCAAAACCTAAAATGCAATAAAATAAATAAATGGAAAAAAAAAAAGAAAAAAAAAATGTTGATTTCAATAAAAAGTAACTGGAATGTTTTCTAATCTCATGCATGGTCCTTAAATGGGGCGAAGAAAGGATGAGTACTCAGTGGTATTCAATTAAAATGAGAGGCTGACACTGATCTCAAAAAGTTTACAGTGCAACCAAGGAAAGTCCCATAAGCAGGTAATTATAATATGGTACGATAAGTGCTAAAATTGGAGTAAATACATCTCCCTGAGTAGTTACAGAAGAAGGAAAACCAGAGACACTGGTCATTACATTTCCTCTACTGAGGTCACTTAGGACTGGGAGGAGTAAGCATGTATCTTCAACAACCCACATCCTCTCTATAATGCAGTCCCAATTAATGATTTCTACCTAAATATAAAATGTCCATAAAAGAAGCATTGACTAAGATATTTGGTTAAAGACAGTCAAGCTATTTTCTGCTTAAACTTTAAAAGCCCAAAGTTCATGCTAGACCCAGTCTGTTAGAGGAGAAAGAACAAACTGCTAATCTCATCCTAACATATGAAAAAGGTATTGCTTGCTTAATGGCTAATGATATATGCTGCTAATAACTTAAAGATGAATGTCATGCATTAATACCCTGTAGAGCAATATAGAGCCTCTTTTTTAATTGTTATAGAACAAGAAGGCAGTTTTAAAAGCTATTTTTCCCTTGCAATGCTGTAAAATTTATCTTATTTTATTATGTGACTATCACACCATGACCAATCATCCATATGTAGTTAGTGACTTACTATATGCACAAGGGAAAGGGAAATAATTATTCATTTTTTAAAGGCCTGGATTAAGACATCCAATGCAAGTATCTATTGAGTTATAGCTTAGTGCTATGGTAATTCCTCCAATGGCTAAAATAAGTCCTATGCAGGAATTAAAGATACCATTTGAAAACATGCCTATTACTGCTCCCAACCTGCTTTTATACATCCCTTATTAACACTGCTTTGAAGCATGAAAAGGGTCTACTTTGAAGTGCCTGGTTTAAAAAGCCTCAATGTTCTCAATTAAAACATTATTTTGTAGCCTGATCTGTCTCAACAAATCTCTCAGTATAAAAATCCTAAGATCAAGTTATTCCTTCTTTTTAAAAAAAAAAAAAAAAGAAAGAAAGCCTTTAATTAAGTCTCCAAATGAAATTTTAAACAAGATATAGTATGCTTATTGATTGGAATAAATCATTGCCTAATGATTATAAAATTGACAATTTAATAACAAATACGCACTAATATAAAGTTAATAATAGAGGCTTTTGGTAAATACATACCCTAAGATATTACTGCAAAAATCTTATGTAAAAAGATGTGTGTCCCTCAATACATCTGGCAAAATATTTTTATATGATTGCAGACAGAAATATATTGGTACTTTCCTATTTTGGTAAGCCAGGCTAGACATTACTTTAAAAAACAAATAAAACATCAAAGTATACGTACATAGATCTCTTGTAACAATTTGCTCTTGTAATTATTGTGATGCAACTTAGAATCAATAAAATTCATAGATTTTACATATATTATGAATTTTTATGAATACATACATATACTTATGATGGAGTATGATAAGTGCTAAAATTGGGGTATTTGGGGTAAAGACATCTCCCTAAGTACTTACAGAAGAAGGAAGACCAGAGAAACTGGTCATTGTATTTTAACAGTGCAAGTTACCAGAAACTGGTCATATCTTATTTTATTTTATGAGCTATAGGTAACTCACACAACTTTGTTACACTGTTCCTTCCTGCCATGTTCAGTCCATTCTAGTCCCTCCTCCTCCCTCCACACTAAAACCAACCTGATTTCTATGATCATAGATTTGTTTCACCTGATCTAGACTTTAATGTAAATGGAATCATTTGTATTCCTTTCTTTAGCTCAACTTATTACTTTAGACATTTATCCATGTTGCTGCATTTAACAGTAATCTATTTGTGTTTATTGCTCAGTAGTTTTCTATTCTATATTACAACTAGTAGTGTTCTATTGCATACGCTACTGCAATTCATTTGCTTGTTATATTAATAGGAATTTTCACATGATTTATTTACCAAGTAGAAAATTACCAATCTGATGTGCCTACTGTTGGGAGAATTAGGAACTAGCTTGGTCTGAGAAAGAACCTTAGTGCCATGGTGGCCAGAATGAGGGGTTCTTTTGCCCCAAGTGACACATTGCATTAAACCTAAAGAAATAGCAGAGTTCAGGTTAGGAGAATACTAGCCCAGAGAGGAAAGTGACATACGATGTCAAACTGGATAAGAGTGACATTAGTAAACAGATCAAGCTGGACATCTTCATTCAAAGGCCAAGGAGTCAAGAGTCACCACTGGAGAGAGTAATACTCTTAGAGCTCATGACAGATTAGGCCTGAAAAAATGCTTGTGACCATCAGTACTGTCTAGATGAATTTTTCCCATTCAGCATTATTTGCAAGTAAGAGAAAACTATTTATATGGTAACATATATGGCACTTTTTACCATCAGAGCAATTAGACATACATTTTTAATCATAAAGGCAAAAACAAACCATAGGAAACTCACATACATACCAGACAGTTTAGAATAGAATTAAGGATCCATTTGTACACTGGTATAATGAACAAAATCATATTTTTAATCCAGTGTCACACAATCTAAAGAAAGTTATTATCATTAGCTTCACTAGCGTCCCTATTCATGGACATCAAAACCAGAGTTGTTAACTTAAACTTTCCTTTTCATTTTAATCTACAATGGTATAGTTAATATAATCCTCATTTTAGAAATGTTTATTTAGTTTTGTTTGCTTTCAAGGGGTAGAAATCCATCAAGCAAGCTCAATGTAAAGAGAATTTTGGAAAGTGATACATGAGAAAAAATAGGGACTATGGGATCTCAGGAAAATCTAAACAATAGAGAAGGGTCTTTCTGATACTAGAGATTTGGAGCTGAAACTTCAGTTCCGAAAATTTCAACAGAAGGATTTTATAAATTTTTCCTCTAGTGTTCAATCATTAAATAAGTTAGCTACATTCACAATTTATTTATATCTTCTCATCTATTAAAAATTAAACAACCATTAGCATTGGGGTCTTATATTCTGACCCATGATGAATGACTAGCCAGCTTAAGAATGGTTATCCTTGGGTCAGGCACCCAGGTGGTAGGGATAATGTATTAGATAACATAGCCATTTAGCCCCAGCACTCTTGCTGGAACAAGTTCATTTAGGAGAATTTAATCACCAAAAGATCCCTCGAAAATATAAAAAAAAAAACTGAACATAGTAGGCCCTTAAATAAATGTTGCTTCTGAGTTTTGTGTTTTATATCTGGTGTGTTTGCTAAATGATTATTTATGAACCTAGTTTGACATAATATTGAACAATACCCATTAAGCACTGTTTTATGGGTTATGGTAGTTAAAAGGATTAGATAAGAAAAATAGTGAACTGTTCCGGGAATCAATTTCTTCCTAGTCCAGTCTTGTAAAGATGTATGTGTCCAGGAATTTATCCATCACTTCTATGTTTTCTATACACATACATACACATATATACATATATATAGAAAAAATCATAGTCTTGGCTCATTTATCCATCTATTGATAAACAACTTTAGCAAAATTTCAGGACATAAAATCAACATACAAAAATATTAGTATTTCTATACAACAACAAAAGCCAGGCTGAGAGCCAAATCAGTAACACAATCTCATTCACAATTGACACATAAAGAGTAAAACTCCCAGGAATACACTAACTAGGAAAGTGAAAGATCTCGAAAATAAGAATTACAAAACACTGTTCAAGGAATTCAGAGATAACTCAAACAACTGAAAAAACATTCCTGCTGAGAGATCTGCTGTGAGTCTGATGGGCTTTCTTTTGTGGGTAACCTAATAGACATTTACAGAACTCTCCACCCCAATTCCACAGAATATACATTCTTCTCAGCACCACATCACACATACTCTAAAATTGACCACATAATTGGAAGTAAATCACTCCTCAGCAAATGCAAAAGATTGGAAATCATAACAAACAGTCTCTCAGACCACAGTGCAATCAAGTGAGACCTCAGAATTCAGAAACTAACTCAGAACCGTACACCTTCATGGAAACTGAACACCTAGCTCTTGAACGTTGACTGGAAAAACAAGGAAATGAAGGCAGAAATAAAGATGTTCTTCGAAACCAACGGGAACAAAGACACAATGTACCAGAATCTCTGGGACACATTTAAAGCAGTGTCTAGAGGAAAATACACAGCAATAAACGCCCACATGAGAAGCCTGGAAAGATCTAAAATCGACACCCTATCATCAAAATTGAAAAAGCTAGAGAAACAAGATCAAAAAACTCAAAACCTAGCAGAAGAAAAGAAATAACTAAGATCAGAGCAGAACTGAAGGAGATACAGACAAAAAAAAAAAAAAAAAAAGAAACCCTTCAAAAAAGAAAAAAAAAATAAATAAATCCAAGAGCTGGTTTTTGAAAAAAGATCAACAAAATAGACCACTAGCCAGATTAATAAAAAAGAAAAGAGAGAATAATCAAATAGATGCAATAAAAAACGATAAAAGGGATATCACCACAGATTCCACAGAAATATAAACCATCATCAGATATTACTATAAACAATTCTATGCACATAAACTAGTAAAACTGGAAGAAATTGATAAATTCCTGGACACTTGCCTCCTCCCAAGCCTAAACCAGGAAGAAGTCAAAACCCTGAATAGACCAATAAAAAGGGCAGAAGTTGAGGCAGCAATTAAGAGCCTACCACCCAAAAAAAGCCCAGGTCCAGTTGGGTTCACAGCCAAATTCTACCAGAAATACAAAGAGGAGCTGGTTCCATTCCTTCTGAAATGATTCCAAACAACCCAAAAAAAGGGAATCCTTCCTAAATCATTTTATGAGACAAACATCATCCTGATACCGAAACCTGGCAGAGACTCAGCAAGAAAAGAAAACTTCAGGCCAATATCCATGATGAACATAGATGCAAAAATCTTCAATAAAATACTGGCAAGCCGATTGCAACAGCACATCAAAAAGCTTATCCACCATGATCAAGTAGGCTTCATCCCAGGGATGCAAGACTGGTTCAACATATGCAAGTCCATAAATGTAATTCACCACATAAACAGAACCACAGAAAACCCACATGATTATCTCAATTGATGCAGAGAAGGCCTTTGACAAAATTCGACAGCACTTTATGCTAAAAACCCTCAATAAACTAGGTATTGATGGAATGTATCTCAAAATAATATAAGCTATTTATGACAAACCAACAGCCAATATCATACTGAATGGGCAAAAACTGGAAGTATTTCCTTTGAAATCTGGTACTAGATAAGGATGCCCTCTCTCACCACTCCTATTCAATATAATATTGGAAGTTCTAGCCAGAGCAATCAGGCAAGAAAAAGAAATAAAGGGTATTCAAATAGGAAAGGAGGAAGTCAAATTGTCTCTACTTGCAGACGACATGACTGTATATTTAGAAGACCCCATCGTTTCAGCTCAAAATCTCCTGAAACTGATAAGCAACTTCAGCAAAGTCTCAGGATACAAAATCAATGTACAGAAATCACAAACATTCCCATACACCAATAACAGACTTAAAGAGAGCCAAATCAAGGACGAACTGCCATTTAGAATTGCTACAAAGAGAATAAAATACCTAGGAATACAACTAACAAGGAATGTAAATGACCTCTTCAAGGAGAACTACAAGCCACTGCTCAACGAAATAAGAGAGGACACAAACAGATGGAGAAACATTCCATGATCATGGTTAGGAAGAATAAATATTGTGAAAATGGCCATACTGCCCAAAATAATTTACAGATTCAACACTATCCCCATCAAGCTACCAATGACCTTCTTCACAGAACTGGAAAAATCCACCTTAAAATTCATATGGAACCAAAAGAGAGCCTGCATAGCAAAGTCTAAGCAAAAAGAACAAAGCTGGAGGCATCACACTACCAGACTTCAAACTATACTACAAAGCTACAGTACTCAAAACAGCATGGTACTAGTACCAAAACAGAGATGTAGACCAATGGGACAGAACAGAGGCCTCGGAGGGAACACCACACATCTAGAACCATCTGATCTTTGACAAACCTGACAAAAACAAGCAATTGGGAAAGGATTCCCTGTTTAATAAATAGTGTTGGGAAAACTGGCTAGCCATGTGCAGAAAGCAGAAACTGGACCCTGTCCTGACACCTTACACTAAAATTAACTCCAGATAGATTAAAGAGTTAAACATAAGACCTAACACCATAAAAACCCTAGAAGAAAATATAGGCAAAGCCATTCTGGACATAGGCTTAGGCAAGGACTTCATGACCAAAACACCAAAAGCATTGGCAACAAAAGCCAAAATAGACAAATGGGACCTAATCAAACTCCACAGCTTCTGCACAGCAAAAGAAACAGTCATTAGAATGAATCGGCAACTAACAGAATGGGAATAATTTTTTGCAGTCTATCCATCTGACAAAGGGCTGATATCCAGAATCTACAAAGAACTAAAACAGATCTACAAGAAAAAAACAAGCCCATTCAAAAGTGGACTAAGGATATGAACAGACACTTTGCAAAGGAAGACATACATGAGGCCAACAAACATATGAAAAAATGCTCATCATAACTGGTCATTAGAGAAATACAAATCAAAACTACATTGAGATACCATCTCACGCCAGTTAGAATGGTGATCATTCAAACATCTGGAGACAATAGATGCTAGAGAGGATGTGGAGAAATAGGAACACTTTTACACTGTTTGTGGGAGTGTAAATTAATTCAACCATTGTGGAAGACAGTGTGGTGATTCCTCAAGAACCTTGAAACAGAAATTCCATTTGACCCAGCAATCCCATTACTGGGTATATATCGAAAGGATTATAAATTGTTCTACTATAAGGACACATGCACACAAATGTTCACTGCAGCACTGTTTACAATAGCAAAGACCTGGAACCAACCCAAATGCCCATCGATGATAGACTGGACCAGGAAAATGTGGCACATATACACCATGGAATACTATGCAGCCATAAAAAATGATGAGTTTGTGTCCTTTGTAGGGACATGGGTGAATCTGGAAACCATCATTCTCAGCAAACTGACACAGGAACAAAGAATCAAGCACCACATGTTCTCACTCATAGGTGAGTGTTGAACAATGAGAACACATGAATGCAGGGAGGGGAGCATCACACACTGGGGTCTGTTGGAGGGAAATAGGGGAGGGACAGTGGGGGGTGGGAGTTGGGGAGATATAGCATGGGGAGAAATGCCAGATATAGGTGATGGGGAGGAAGGCAGCAAATCAACCTGCCATGTGTGTACCTATGCAACAATCTTGCATGTTCTTCACATGTACCCCAAAACCTAAAATGCAATAAGAAAGAATAGGAAAAAAAAAAAGAAAAAACATTCCATGCTTATGGATTAGAAGAATCAATATAAGTAAAATGACCATACTGCCCAAAGCAATTAACAGAGTCAATGCAATTCCTATCAAACTACCAATGACATTCTTCAAAGAACTAAGAAAAACTATTTTAAAATTCATATAGAAATAAACAAGAGCCCAAGTAGCCAAGGCAATCATAAGCAAAAAGAACAAAGATGGAAGCATCATATTCTAACTATACTACATGACTGCAGTAACCAAAATAGCATGGTATTTGTATAAAAACAGACACATACACCAACGGAACAGAATAGAGGGCCCAGAAAGAAGACTACACACCAACAACTACTTGTCCTTCAAGAAAGCTGACTAAAACAAGCCATGGGGTAAGTACTTCCTATTCAATAAATGGTGTTGAGATAACTGGCTAGCCATATGCAGAAGATTGAAACTGGATACCTTTCTTATACCATATACAAACATCAACTCAAGATGGATTAAACCTTTAAATGTAAAACTTCAAATTATAAAAACCCAGGAGACAACCTAGGCAGTACCGTCTGGACATAGGAACTGGCAAAGATTTCATGATGAAGACACCAAAAGCAATTGCAATAAAAGCATAAAATGACAAATGAGATCTAATTAAATTCAAGAGCTTCTACACAGAAAAAGAAACTATCAACAAAGAAAACAGACAACCTACAGAATGGGAAAATGTATTTGCAAACTATAACTCACAAAGATAAAGGTTTAATATCTAACACCTATAAGAAAATTAAATTTACAAGAAAAAAAACACCAAAAAGTGGGCAAAGGACATGAACAGGCAGTTTTTAAAACAAATACATGCAGCCAACAAGCATATGAAGAAAAGCTCAACATCACTGATTATTAGAGAAATAAATGCAAATCAAACCACAATGCAATACCATCTCACACCAGTCTGAATAGCTATTATTAAAAAATGAAAAATTAACAGATACTAGCAAGGCTGGGGATAAAAAGGAACGCTTATATACTGTTGGTGGGAATGTAAATTAATTCTATTGCTGTGGAAAGCAGGGTAGAGATTCCTTAAAGAGCTAAAAACAGAACTACCATTCAACCCAGCAATCCCATTACTGGATATATACCCAAAGGAATATGAATCCTTCTATTATAAAGACACATGCACGCATATGTTTATTGCAACACAATTCACAATAGCAAACACATGGAATAAACCAAAATGCCCATCAATGACAGATTGGATAAAGAAATTTAGTACATATACATGATGGAATACTATGCAGCAATAAAAAGAACAAGACCACATCCTTTATGGGAACATGGATGGAGCTGGAGGCCATTATTCTTAGCAAACTAACACAAGGACAGAGAATCAAATACTGACTGTGCTCACTTATAAGTGGGAGATCAATGAAAAAACAGATGGCCGTTTAGGAACAGCTCAGGATTGCAGCTCCCAGTGAAAGCACAGAGGGTGAGTGGACACTGCGTTTTTATTGCCCACAGACTAGGAAATTCCCGGGCGGAGGAGCTCCATGGTTGCCAGCGCGGCTGTTTCGGCCAGCGCAGCTGTGCCGGCCGGGGCCGCTGCTTTGCCCCGCCCAGCTGCTTTGTCAGCGCCCCGGAGCAGCGGTTCTCCGTTCTCCGTACAAAATACCCCGGTCCGGGTGCCCTTTTGGCTGGCGATTGGAGCCACGGGAAGTCACCCATTCGCTGGTTCAAAAAGGGGACTGAGCAGAGAACCAGGACAGCAGATTCCAGGGCAAAAAAAAAAAAAAAAAAAAAGCGCCACAAACCTCAGTGCCGCTGTTTAAGCCAGCGCAGTGAGTGGCCGCAGAGGAAAACAAACAGACCCCGGCGCCTCTTCAACAGGCGACTGGAACACCAACTTAAAAAAGGAGCTGAGGCAGGGTGCTAGGCGATCAGGCTCAGCTGGTCCTACCCCCACAAAAGAACAGCAACCAGAAACTCTGGATTGAGACTTTCACAGCAAGCGCAGCTGAACCCGGGATGGTCCAGCTCTGTGGGGGAGGGGCGTCCGCCATTACTGAGGCAGCCCGCCAACACCGAGGTAGCCAGCCAATGCTGAGGCAGTCCACCGTTGCCAAGGTAACCCGCCATTGCTGAGGCAGCCGCCATTGCCAAGGCAACCTGCCATTGCTGAGGCAGCCACCTGTTGCCAAGGCAACCCGACATTGCTGAGGCAGCCCGCCACAGCAGAGAGACTCCGCCTCAACACAGGCGGGCCACCATTGCCAAAGCAGTTCTAACTACACCCATATAAACAGGACTGCAGGGAAGTTCACTCGGCAGTGAGGCGGAGTCCACAGCAGCACAGCAAAGCCTCTATAGGCAGACAGTGACTAGGATGCCTCCTTGCTGGGCTGGGCAGGTCTGAAGGGGAAAAAAAAAAAAAAAAAAAGAAGGCGGCAGCATAACGGAAACTCATAAATAAAGCCCTAAATCCCTGGGACAGAGCATCTGGGAACAAAAAGCAGTTTATGAGTTCTGCTGCAGCAGACCTAAAAGTACCTGCCCAGCAGCTCTGAACGAAAAACAACAGAGCTCACAGCTCACCATTTGAGCTCCTATAAAGAAGAGACCATCTCCTCAAGCAGCTCCCTGACCCCTATATATCAAAAGAGACACCCCATAAAAGAGAGATCAGATTGACACTAGGCGGGTATCCTTCTGGGACAAAGATAGCAGAAGAAGAAAACTGGTAACAACCCTTGCTGTTCAACAGCTGCTGCAGGTGAACCCCAGGCAAGCAGGGCCTGGAGTGAACCTCAGCAGACCTACAGCAGAGGGGCCAGACTGTCAGAAGGAAAACCAAGAAACAGAAATAACCTCATCATCAACAAACAGAACGCCAATCTGAAAGATTTGAGACCCAATCTGAAAGCCATCAACTACAAAGTCGACAGGTGGATAAATCCTTAAAGATGGGAAGAAACCAGCGCAAGAAGGATGAAAACACCCAAAACCAGAACACCTCTCCTCCTACAAGGGATCACAACTCCTCACCGGCAAGGGAACAAGGTTGGAGGGAGAACGAGTGTGATGAAATGACAGAATCAGACTTCAGAAGGTGGGTAGTAAGAAACTTCTCTGAACTTAAAGAACATGTTCTAACCAAATGCAAAGAAACTAAGAACCTTGAAAAAAGATTTGACGAAATGCTAACGAGAATGGACAAAATAGAAAGGAATATAAGTGAATTGATGGAGCTGAAAAACGCAACACGAGAACTTCGCGAAGCATGCACAAGTATCAACAGCCGAATTGACCAAGCAGAAGAAAGGATATCAGAGGTTGAAGATCAACTCAATGAAATAAAACGGGAAGGGAAGCCTGGAGAAAAAAGGGTAAAAAGGAATGAACAAAATCTACAAGAAATGTGGGACTATGTAAAAAGACCTAATCTACGTTTGATAGGCGTACCCGAATGCGACAAAGAGAATGAATCCAAGCTGGAAAATACTCGTCAGAATATTATTCAGGAAAACTTCCCCAACCTAGCAAGGCAGGCAAACATTCAAGTCCAGGAAATACAGAGACCACCACAAAGATATTCCTCAAGAAGAGCAACCCCAAGGCATATAATCGTCAGATTCACCAGGGTCGAAATGAAGGAGAAAATACTAAGGGCAGCCAGAGAGAAAAGTCGGGTTACCCACAAAGGGAAGCTCATCAGGCTCAGAGCAGATCTCTCAGCAGAAACCGTACAAGCCAGAAGAGAGTGGGGGCCAATATTCAACATCCTTAAAGAAAAGAACTTTCAACCCAGAATCTCCTATCCAGCCAAACTAAGCTTCATAAGTGAAGGAAAAATAAAATCCTTTGGGAACATGCAAGTACTCAGAGATTTCGTCACCACCAGGCCACCTCTACAAGAGCTCCTGAAAGAGGCTCTACACATATAAAGGAACAACAAGTAACAGCTCAACTAAAGGGCAAAACAGCCAGCTAGCACCAAAATGGCAGTATCAAATTCACACATAACAATATTAACCCTAAATGTAAATGGACTAAATGCCCCAATCAAAAGATACAGACTGGCAAATTGGATAAAAAGACAAAACCCATCTTTGTGCTGTATCCAGGAAACCCATCTCACATGCAAGGATACACAAAGGCTCAAAATAAAGGGATGGAGGAAGATTTACCAAGCAAATGGAGAGCAAAAAAAAGCAGGAGTTGCAATTCTCATCTCTGATAAATTAGACTTTAAAGCAACAAAGATCATAAGAGACAAAGAAGGACATTACATAATGGTAAAAGGATCAATG
>NW_022436964.1:11119899-11187562 GCF_009761245.1 Sapajus apella
CACTAAAAGTAACTCCAGATGGATTAAAGACTTAAACATAAGACCTAACACCATAAAAACCCTAGAAGAAAATCTAGGCAAAACCATTCAGGACATAGGTGTAGGCAAGGACTTCATGACCAAAACACCAAAAGCATTGATAACAAAAGCCAAAATAGACAAATGGGACCTAATCAAACTCCACAGCTTCTGCACAGCAAAAGAAACAGTCATTAGAGTGAATCGGCAACCAACAGAATGGGAAAAAATTTTTGCAGTTTACCCATCTGACAAAGGGCTGATATCCAGAATTTACAAAGAACTAAAACAGATTTACAAGAAAAAAACTAACAAGCCCATTCAAAAGTGGGCAAAGGATATGAACACACACTTTACAAAAGAAGACATACATGAGGCCAACAAACATGAAAAAATGCTCATCATCACTGGTCATCAGAGAAATGCAAATCAAAACAACATTGAGATACCATCTCACGCCAGTTAGAATGGCGATCATTAAAAAATCTAGAGACAACAGATGCTGGAGAGGACGTGGAGAAATAGGAACACTTTTACACTGTTGGTGGGAGTGTAAATTAGTTCAACCATTGTGGAAGACAATGTGGCGATTCCTCAAGGACCTAGAAATAGAAATTCCATTTGAACCAGCAATCCCATTACTGGGTATATATCCAAAGGATTACAAATCGTTCTACTATAAGGACACGTGCACACGAATGTTTATTGCAGCACTGTTTACAATAGCAAAGACCTGGAACCAACCCAAATGCCCATCGACGATAGACTGGATAGGGAAAATGTGGCACATATACACCATGGAATATTATGCAGCCATCAAAAATGATGAGTTTGGGTCCTTTGTAGTGACATGGATTAACCTGGAAACCATCATTCTCAGCAAACTGACAGAAGAGCAGAAGATCAAACACCACATGTTCTCACTCATAGGCGGGTGTTGAACAATGAGAACACATGGTCACAGGGAGGGGGGCACTACACACTGGGGTCAGTTGTGGGGAAATAGGGGAGGGACGGTGGGGGGTGGAGAGCTGGGGAGAGATAGCATGTGGAGAAATGCCAGATGTAGGTGATGGGGAGGAAGGCAGCAAATCACACTGCCATGTGTGTACCTATGCAACAATTTTGCATGTTCTTCACATGTACCCCAAAACCTAAAATGCAATAAAATAAATAAATGGGGGGAAAAAAAAACACATTGACACAAAGAGAGGAACAACAGATACTGGCATCTGCTTCAGGGTACCAAGTAGGAGGAAGCAGAGTATTAGCAAAAAACAACTGTTGGTTACTAGGTTAGGTACCTGGGTGATGAAATAATCTTTACAACAAACCCCCATGACACAAGTTTAACTATATAGCAAAACTGCACATGTATCCCTGAACCTAAAAGTTTTCTTTTTAACAGAAAAATGTTATAGATACAAGCGAGTTAGAGATTCTGACAAAAAAAAAAATACTACCAAGAGAGTAAAAAAGTAGGCGATTGAAATCTGTGCATCAGCAATTAGACCTTGACAAATGGTGAGGGGCAGAGAGAGGTGGGTAGTTACCAAGCCAGACAGAAAAGAGTTTTATAAAATAACTGCGTGAGAAGGCCTACAGAGAAAAGAACACAATCCCAACGTCGAATAAATTAACAAAGGACTATCAAAAGACACTTATTTTCTGAGCACCATTTGCTTTTACTTCTATCATTTGTAGGAGAAGCAAAAGTCTGTTGAGGACCTGCCTGTGTTTTCACAATGACCTCAAATTGACTAGTGCCGTATGAGTCAGTCTCTTCCCTTGAGGACCAGGCAATTCATAAGGGGTATACACTGTTTCCCAAGAGACCTTAGACAAGCTACAGATGATACTCAGGGAGTCTTTCCATCTGAAGCCTTTCTGAAGGCATCGATAAATCAAGTCTGGATAGTAAATCTTGTTCAGGCTCGTGTCTCGAGGATGCAATAATTATTCCATGGTCACTTGTTTTCACTCAGATTCATAGGAAGCTAGTATTAAAATATTATCACAATTGATAATGTATTAATCCATTCAACTTAATGAAATTAGATACTCATGTCACCTAGGATGTTGAAGAAGCCTTAGAAACAGAACATGCAATGGACAGAGGAAAACTTAGAGACATCTGTCTGTGTGCACACATATACGTTATCCCAAGGTGGAATATACTTAGAGAATGAATTTTCTCCTTCATCACAGATGAGGTAGCAATGGACATAATGTTAGTAACTACTCTGAAAAAATGATGTGACGATTTCTGGCTGTGGAAGTCAGAGGCCTGTTCATGAAAAAAGATGAGGGATCCATTCTAGCTTTAAAGCACTGCCTGAATTAGCAGGATGTGTAGAGAGAAGCGCTAGCTGGAGACAAAGTTTAAATCTGTAATAGTTTCCTCTTGTCTCCCTGCGAATCATAACTCTTCTTAATTATTTTTTCTAGGGCAGGAATATGTGCAACACTGGTCCAATCCTCTTCAAACTCTATGGAAGTGAAGCTTGATTTCTATTTGTTTTATTTATAACTAAGCCTGACTCTTTATCAGTGGGGACTTTGTGTGGGTTCAATGGCTTTATTTTGCTCAGTGTATTTTTAATAAAACAAAGAATTAAAATGGGTTTGGTCTTCTTTTATATAAAAAGTAAATGATTTCTGAACATTTTTAACATTCTTGCCGTCTTCACTGTCCTTTTTCCAAAGATGAGATAAAACTATTCTAGTAATAGATTCCTCTACAGCAGCGTATTTTCCAGAAAGGAATTTTCTTCTCTGTAACACTATGTAGACATACATTTACTTATTCAAAGAATGAACTTTGTTTATGATCTACGACAAAACAAACGTGTACCAGACACTGCATATGTTGAATATGTCTACCCTTAAAAAAACTTATAGGTAACTACACAGCACAAATACATGTGCAATTTATGCTTTTAGAGACAGTACACTTTTTCCAGAGTTGCCAAGTAGTCATAGGGTTAGGCACAATTGATGCTGCATGAAATTGAGATTAATAGAATGAAACAATGGTTTCAATTATGTAGTTTTTGTTGACAAGTTATGTTATCAAATTTTTATAGATGAGATATCTGATCAGAGGAGTAACTGAAGACATATAATTTTCTTATTGTCTACTGCCAACAGTAAAGCTAAAACAGATTTATGTTTTAGGATTTATCAATGAGATTAATATGTTTATGAAAGCTACAATTTTGTTTGTTTTGCCACTCTATCCCTCTGAAAAGGATTCTAGTTTGTTAAAAAGTCAGTTTAATCCTACAATTCATAGACATCACTATTCTATATAGAGCACATTTATCATGAAAGTACCTTTTAATTAGTCAGTGTTTTAATTTTGTTGACCCAGGTATAACACTATTACATGTTTGCAAAACTACCCAAGGGTGCTATAAAGAATGCTCCTACTACAAAAAAAAAAAAAAAATAGTACCACTAAACCAGTGTATAGGTCTTTTAATCCATTTCTGTTTTCTGTATTTAACAAAAGAAAATTTAATAACTTTAAAGATACATGCTTTTTGCAATTCCCTATTTTAAATATTACACGATGATGATTTAATTTCAAGATATGCATTTTCTACAAATCTATGTGAGTAACACTGAAGAATAGAGATCAGTATTTTGGACAAAAATCAGAAGAAAGAAGATATATCTTACTATTTTGATTTTCTCAAAAATAATCATGTGTAGAAAGTATAGGCTTGAGAGCCATTAACATATCCGATATCACTAGTTTATGTAAAGTATTTACTATTTTTAAAGCCTCAAATTGCTTAATGAAGAAAGATGTTTTTTAATATGCAGCATAGTCTAGCCTAAAAGCTAACTTGAGACACAATTTTCTATATAATCTCTTTTTTCTTCTCCAGCACCTGAGACCTCTTCCCTCATGGAACTTGTCTCTTCTGCTGCTTAAGTAGACGGTATCATGAAAGACAATCTTTCTGGTGTGTAGAAGTAGACAGTTACTGAAATAAGGAATGCTATGCCTTCCCTGAGCAAAATACAGATTTTCCCATCTATTTCCCACCTGACAGAGAAGCAACTGGGTCTCTTTTATCACCATGCATAATACTATCAGGATAGTTTTTACATTCATGAAATTATTTACCTATTTGTCTACCCCAATATATCATAAAATCATTGGTACTTGTTATTGATTCTTATTATTGTGTTTCAGCATTTAGCAGAATGTTGACTTTCTGGTAAGTACTCTATACACCTTTTAAAGTGAATTGACCTTTTTTTTTTTTTTTTTCCACTTTTTCTAGGGTTGAAAAAAATTTTTTTCCACTGTTAAACCCCAGTGGATTCTCAACTCAACTAAAAACTATCCTTCTCTGTGAAACCTTCATTAACTATTCAAAGCTCTTCCTTCTTCTTTAGTGCCGTCCTCTGTATATTACACTTATTACCCTTAAAACTACTTATTGTAACTACCTATTGTTTTTATGCCCATCTCCCCTAAAAAACATGCGCTCTTTCAAGAAAGAGTATCCTGGCCGGGCGTGGTGGCTCACGCCTGTAATCCCAGCACTTTGGGAGGCCGAGGCGGGTGGATCACGAGGTCAAGAGATCGAGACCATCCTGGTCAGCATGGTGAAACCCCGTCTCTACTAAAAATACAAAAATTCAGCTGGGCATGGTGGCGTGTGCCTGTAATCCCAGCTACTCAGGAGGCTGAGGCAGGAGAATTGCCTGAACCCAGGAGGCGGAGGTTGCGGTGAGCCAAGATTGCGCCGTTGCACTCCAGGCTGGGTAACAAGAACAAAACTCCGTCTCAAAAAAAAAAAAAAAAAAAAAAAAGAAAGAGTATACTTCCCCCTCACTTTTTCTGCATCACTAGAACAGGGTAGGTAGGCATTGATTAAATACAGTATTCAGTTCATCACTCAGTACTGGAAAAATATTTCTTGAGAATTTACTGAAGGCCTTGCATAGTTCTAGGGACTGTAAATTGAGTGGCAAACAAAACATATAAAACCATATCCTTATGGATTTCATGTTCCTGTGACAAAGCTAGGTAATATACAAATAAGTACACAGTGTATTTTCACATGGTCATAAGAAGAAAATAAACATAGGTAAGGAGGTGTAGGTATTCAGGTGGGGTGGTCATGGACGGTCTCTTTAATGTAGTGACAATTGATTAATTATATGAGTGTATGTAGTGAGAAATCAAGTTTTGAGAACACCTGTTGATAGAGTGTTCTAGTTTGAGGAAACAGCAAGAAGGCAGAGAAAGCAGTGGGTTTGATGTAGTTTTCAAGATGGCCACTATATCTCGGATGCTTAAAGTGAGTAGAGGTCAGAGAAGAAAACAGAGGTCAGGTCTTCCAGACTGTAATAAGGGATTTGAAGTTTAAAATGTCCAGAGTAAATGAAGAAAGAGGCAGGCTATTCACATGAGTTTGTGACTATTATATAATATAGCTAGTTTTCAACTGTATCAGATTTAAGATTTTCTAATAAACATTGACCTCATCAAAGTAGACATTTTGGAATGTGGATTAATATTTCAATGTTGTTCTCACTGCTCAAGACATTTTAGAAAGTATCTCTTATGTTAATGCCTTCAAGATCCCATGGTGCATTCTTTGAATATCTCAGATTGATGGTAAAAAATGATGATTTGAAGTCAAATTTGGTTTTTGGAATTAGTCATTAGCTATTGAGAGCCAAGATGTCTGGATGAAATGGGTAGGTATTCAAATAACACGACTTGAACTCCAAATAGTTTTTAAATGAATAGGGCTAAATGTGAATAACTTTCAAACAGGCTCAACAACTAATTCCGAAAGAATATTTTATCCTTTAAAAAAATAGTGATAGTATTGTTACTTTGAAGGTGAGAATATTTACTGTTTAAAATCTATGGTGCACTTGGCAAAGCAAAATTTGATGTTTTCAAAAATCACACTTCTTGTTGCCAGTGCCTTTTAAAAAATGAATTGTTTAAATAGATGTTATGATACAGTGAGAAAGCATATTGTTGTTATACTTTCTAAAAGAGAAACAAACCCTTTTAAATAAATAATTAATGCAAAGGGAGAAGAAAAGCTTTTGTTCACCATCTGACTTAACCTTATCTATAGAAAAGTGAAATTCTACCTTGCACTTAGTGTATGATGATTTTAGGATTTAAATTATTAATGGAAATGTTGCTATGTTTTGAAAAATTTGTAAAAGATCAAACGAAACTTGAATTGGACAGTGGGGACCATTTTAAACTATTTGAATTATTTTTCTCCCTGGAGAAGTCATATCTCACCATTTTTTGCATAAAGACTTATTTTTTTTTCTAAGTCATTTCTCTCTTTACCAACTCAATTTAAAGTGTCTTTAGCCCCAAAATGATAACTATGTAAGGTAATGCATATGTTATTAGCTAACTTTAACCATTGAACAATGTATACATACTTCAAATCATGCCATACATAAGAAATACATAAAATTATAACTGTTGTTTTAAAAAATAAATAAATTTGGAGGAAAAAAAAAAGAGAGGAATCATGTTTCACATTCAGCATTAACTTCACTGACAATGTGAACTGCCAAAAGCAGCTGAAGAAAATACTAAAATAACTCCCATTGTGTGAAAACAGAATCTTCATTATCACTCTAAATGGCAATTCCTGTGTTGATACTTTTATATTATGAACGAATTATTTTAAAATTGCTTCTTTCTATATAAGTAATGCTTAAGACAGAGGTTTTTTCCTTTTTAGTTTTGTTTCATGTTAAAACACTCAAAAAGCAATCAAAAATTTATCTTTCTTCACATGAGCCAAGTTGGCCGTCAGCCTCAATATGCACAGGAAGATCTTGATCATGGAAAATAGGGATATATTACATAATAAATCAATGCTGTATTAAGACAAGACTCCATTCTATTGTATGGAACTAGTAAAGAACTTTTTTATATATAAACGGAGTGTCAGCACTACCATCTCTCGGAGCTTTTCTGTAGACTTATAAATATTTATGTATTTATTTCATTAAAAGTAGTATCTTCCTTTCAGATAGAAATACACTGGTCACTTAATTGAAAGTTTGCTTTTATCAGCTTCTAAATGATTTTTGAGTTTCCTTTTAACTCTACTTTCTGATATAGTAAAGGTCATACTTTCAAATTTTCATATATGTAAGATCTTAGCTAAGGTGTTTTATACATCCTTGGTCAGATTTGAAGTAATTATTATTGCCCTGTACCATTCTTTCTGGATGCATGCATAGAATTTAACTTTGCACTGCCATGCTTGTTGGCTTTAGAGAAGTGAGTGTTATAAGAGTTCTTAGTCTTTACTATAGGGCATGTTAGAGAGTGTGATCTTGGCAATCACTGAATAATTTGACATATTTGGAAGTACAAGCTAATTGCACATATGAAACTAAGCCAACTCAATCATATTCATATTTTAAAAATACTTCACATATAACCTGCCACATTGAAAATCTGCATTTTGCATCAAAACCCTGCCTTAGAAAATCAATATTCATTTCCATTCTATATTAGAACAAACACTTGTTATAGCCTCCTAAACTATGAGGTTTCCAATAACAAGAATATTATCTATCTATCCAGACATCTATTTATTTATCTTTTCTTTTGTTATGGAAGACAGTATACCTAGTGCTAGAGATATAAAAGTAAATTTCATTTTGTTCTTAGCTTGGGAAGCATATAGGCTGGTCAGAGAGACATATGTAAAAACATGTTTTCCTTAACTGGTGTTGAAAACATGTCAAAAAAGAATATATTCAGCATACCTCCATTTATATGCAGTTTAAAATAGGAAAACATATGTTTCAAAGATTCAGATGAAAATTAGCAAATAATAAAAACATTAACACAAAATCAAAATAGTTATTAGCTCAAGGAGGCATGGGATAGGTGGTAATCATGGAAAGCCACAGAGCAGCTTCAGTGATATAAGCTGTGTTCTATTTCGTTTTCCAGATTACAGTTATTACATCCATGTTTATATAATAAATATTATTTAAATTACATTCATTATGTACTCCTCTCGGCTATAATATTTTTGCTATTAAAATGTTTTTAAAATAAAAATGTTAAAAAAAGTTCTTAAATGTACAAAAGTAACATTTCAAGCCTAGTTTGATAGTGGCATGTGAAGAAGTATTAGACTCTACCTGGATGAAGAAGGAAAAAAATTATGAATAACACAATATTTGAGCTGGCTTTGTAAGTTTGAGTAGGAGTTTTTCAGGGCATTCAAGGAATACAAGCAAGATTAGAGTTGTGACGAGGCATGGCCAAATTATACAGAGACATCTAAGGTGGCTGAAATGTATAGGACAGTGGAGCAAAATCTAGACATAGAAGTGGGGACAATGTTGCAAAGGACCTTGTATGATGAGACCATACTAATAATGCAAATAAAAGTTAGTTACCATTTGATTAGCTCCTAAAAGAATAACAAATTAAAGATATTATTTCTCACGTTCGAAATAATCCTGCAAAATAATTATAAATGTCCCCAATATACAAACAAGGAAAATGAGACAGAGTATAAATATGCCAAAGGTAACGAAGCTGATCAGGAACAAAGACAGGGATCAAACTCAGTTCTGATTCCAGAGTCCTTAATTTTAGAATACTCTAACTTCCATGGGACCTGTGTGAAATGAAAAGTTACAGTAGGAAAATGAGTGGATTATGTGTTGTTTTGAAGATGACAGCAATTAAAAACTCAAAGAAATCAATGAACAGGCTCTTGCCACAATGCGAATAATAAATGGTTTTCAATAAATGTAGAGCTCTATGATAAAGAGATGAAGAGCATGAGTGAAAGAGATTGGAGATGGGATTTGATGACTGTCTGGATGTAAAAAACATGTGAAAGCAAGCCAGGAATAACTCAGGTTTCTATCTTAGTCCACCGGATAGATGCCATATCACTTGTTAGCACCCGATGCAGATCCCTTTGGCATCCCTTCTACACATTGAAAGTGCCTCCTGGAACACCTGCAACTCTGTGTTTCTTTTGTCTGATTTGTCTAGATTCTGCTCTATAAATTTTCCCTAAGCACTATAAATTTCAACCACTCTATGCACTTTTGTAATTTCCAGAATATCTTCCTAACAATTTAACAATATTAAATTTATCAAATCCAAATTAAGTCTTTCTAATGCAAATGACTGCATGGAAAAAACTTGGTTTTTTTTTGAGATGTGATATAAAATTGTTAAATTCTTTGTAATTTTTAACAAAGTATTTTATATAAATAATTTAAAAGATGAAATAATATTTAAAAAGTTTGTGAATAAACATAACCCCACTGCCCAATGGCAGCTAGCTGCAAATGTTTTAGTTAATCTGGATTCTATCTCCATCTTTCTTCATAATATGAAAATATTTCTACTTGTAGATTCCTTAGTTATAGACTTTATGTACCTTGTACTGTAAATGGGATTTTAGTTTTCTTATACTCTTTCTTCTTTCCTTAGCTGCCATTGTAACTCTGGTTACTTAACTCTGGTTAAGTCCCTGTTCACTCATTTCAACTTTAGAACTCTGAAAGTATTGATTACTGTTGAGCTACAGGTCTATACTATGTTTACATTTCTTATTTCCTTTCATGTACAACATTTTCATTTTTCTCAAGTTAATACATACTTCATTTTTGTCTGAAAAAATTGTTTAATATCTGATTAAATCTAAATCCTCCAATAAGTCAGCAAAACATCTCTTAGTACAAGTTTTTACATGGTTAAACCTGGACCTGTAGCTGTTCCTTGAAGCCCATTAATCTAGTTCAGTTGATCTGTGCGTCACCTGCACAGTTGCCATCCTAGGACTTTATTCTGCTTTTCTTGATAATTCCTTTCCCTTTTTTCCTGCATTAGATCCTCTGCTTCCTAATTCTATGTCTTTCCCTTTCTTGTTTTATTTCTTCCCGTTTGGGGATATACATTTCCCAGAAGCTCTCTGAAAATGCATTAATGAGAAGCAGCTTTTTGATGCATAAATAAAATGTCTTAATTTTAGCCTCACACTCTATTGATTATCTGCACAGAAATATGTATGTTGATACCATTTTGACTAAACATGTAAAAGTATTGTTTTAGTGTCATTCAGCTTACGTTTACTCTTGAGAAATTCAATATCACTTTGTTTCTTCCCCTTTATGGCCAACTGTTTCTCTGTATCACCAGTATTTTAGCATCTTGATATTGCATCTTATGATTTATTTTGTCAATAGATCTTTATTTTTCTGTTATACCTTTTTGCATAGTGTCCTCCTCTTATTTGATAAATGCAAATGCAACAAATTCTGTATATGTTTGGACAGAATTGGGGGCATGGCTTGCTGAATAGCCTAACACTTTGAAGGCCTATTGGATTGCCAGCTACCTTTTTGAGAAACACACAGATGTCAGCATTTGTAAGCCTTTTCTTCTGAGGCAATTTTTTTTTTTTTCTCTAGAGGACCCACCCCGTCTCCTGCTCAGGGAAATATTATGGAGCTCTATGATAGAGAGAACTAGCTGTTGCATTACTTGTACAGAATCTACTTTACCTGATGAGTTAACTGATGATGTTGCTATCCTTATTTTCAGTCATCTGCCTTACTGTTTTCTCTGTTGGTGGTGGCCACTAATTCCGAAGTCATTTTTAAAGGCACAGTAACCTCTGTCTTTTCAGTAACCACCTACCTACTCCTTCAAATACTATAGTTAAATGATTATTTCTCTCTTCCATGGATTATTATTTAACCTTCTATTTTAAATATTATATTTTATGATTTGGTATTAAAGATTTTTTTTTACATTTTATATTTTTCTTAATATTGTAGGTGATTTTCAAGAGAATTAGAAGAGAGAAATATCTTTACTATATCATCTTATTTTAATAATTTTAATCACCAATTCTCAATGCTAAGCAAAGACATAAAAATCACCACAGACAATTATATATATCTTCAAACCTGGTAGATGTGAGGGATTTAGACTTTTTCCACAGAAATTCAAGTTTTTGGTTCAAAGAGATATACTTGATGTGAAAATCATTCTGGAGTGTCAGAAAGATGAATGAAATTATTTTCTTATCATATTTAGAACTGTTTACAGAAACTGACAAGAAAGAGATTATAGTGTTTCAGTGCGGATTTCTCTGCCTACTGGCCATTTCTCTATGTCTGGTCCAGAATTCAAGATTACTAGAATGTTCTTAAGAGGTACACTAGAAGCTCCAGCATAGTGAATGTGGTATCCAGCATTTTCATTCATTCTTATTATTTGCCAAGTCACAGAGTTTGCAATTGTATTAATTTCTCTCCAAATAAAATTTGCAAATGAAGCTATGTGTTATATTCAAATCAAGGATTGCTTGTTTCATATACTAACCTGAGCCAAATGATAGAAAAAATAATGTGATTCTTTCTCAGGGTTTTTGTTGTTTAATTAAAACAAATCATTAAACAGCTGGCCAAAAAGAAAGATTACATTATCTTTTAAACATACATATTAAGATTTGGTATTTGATTAAATCAATTAAGAAGGGCAAGATACTGAATACCAAAAATTATCTAATATGATTGCACAATGCATATGTTTTAGCTTGAAAAGTTAGAAAAGGCTTTATACAAGAATTTTGCATACTATAATAATGTAATTACATATATTTACACCAATTATGCACTTATATGTAATTATGCTAATTATGTAAATACATGACATTTGATAAAATATTACTTTGAAATTCACTCAATAAAAGCAGAACAAACTGGATGGTAGAACCATGTGCCAAATATGAAAGAAGGAAAATTAAGCGTTTTAAATAAATGATCTCTACAGTCGATTTTTGCTCTAAAACCCTCTAATTCTAAAATTTAACAACACAGGAGAGAACCACTGACAATATATTTGAATATATTGAGGTATTATGTTATGCCTGGGAAGATTTTTCTCCTTATTTTTAAATCAGCTTCTGAATAGAGATTTTATAAAAGCAATAATCATGATTAAATATTATAAACAAACTTGAATGCAAATATAAGTGAGAGTGTAAACCAGTTATTAGTCTAAACCAATGACAATGACTAGCCTAGACTGCAAAGTTTGATATCTGTAAAGAAAGACTATCCTCTCTCCCATCAGTCTTTCCCTGGTACTTACTGAGACCAGCTCAGCCGTAGAGAACCCCACTCAGGCAGCGCTGAAGGCACTAAGAAGCAGACACCCCGATAGAACAGCAAAGTGAGACTATCGGGGGGCCAGTAACCTTCCAAGCTGAGAGCCTCAGAAGGCTGACAGCATTCCAGGCTGAGGGCCTCGAACAGACTGACTCACGTAGTCTCTCTGAACAGGTGATTATTATTAACAAACAGGTGTTCTGTGTTTTCTCATAGAACCAAGATAAACTAGGTAGGCAGCTGGTGCCTACTTACCACTGATCAAGAACAGACCAGAAAGATTTCTCCGCAAAGGAGCGGGGGGCAGGGTCACATACCCCGTGCTTAAAGAATTGTTTTAACTGGTGTATGATATACGTATACTGTTTTGCTGCTTTAGAATGCCCCAAGTAGTTTTCCACTTGGGGTCAGCTAAGTTTTCCTTGCCATCGTTCTTAGCAAACAATATAATTTTATCATACACTCAGCATTTCTCAGCAATCATACACTCAGCATTTCTCAACAGTAACTAGTATTGTTTACAACTCCAGCTCCATCTTGAAGATAAGGAAGAACTGGATTTAAATAATTCTGGTTAAGTCTCAGGTGGCTAGCATCACCCCGACTGAAATAATATCTACATAATCCAGGCCTCTGACAATATTCCTACCTACCATCCATTTCCAGTATTTGGAGGTTGAAGCAATGATGAAGACAAGATGGGCGTCCTCCTGATCCTGTTGCAAATATCTTGGGATATTCAGAAACTTTCTCTGCTTCCCAGTCTCCCTAAGGATACTGACAGTGAAGAAGCTCCATCAGAAACCAGGGAGAGGAGAAATAGGCTAGAGCTGACTTGAGGGATGCAGGTGTGGTACCGGTGGGAACTTGGGAAGCACTCAAGTACATCAAGATGGCAGCATATATGCATGGTCAACCCAGTCCTTGTCAAAAAGATGCAAAACGTAGAAGTCCAATGGCCATCAACATCACACAAAAAAACACAAAAACAAGTGAATTTTTGTTGCTGTCTTCTGTTCCTGGGTGAGATGGCAGAATGGGTTGAGTTAGATTACCTGTCTAGGTGGTGTCAGCTGGTGCACGAGTGCAGGGTCCGCAAAATAGCTGAAACAGTGATCTCAGGTGTTACAATAGTGATGTTAGTCCCAGGAGCAATTTGAGGCGGTTCAAACTCCTGCAACTAGGGACTGAATGGCCCCTACATTGTAATTCCTTACAAAATAAATGACATTAAATGTTTATGGAATGGTGTTATTTGGGACAACAGCTGGTTTTATTACCACACAGGAACCTTGAGTTCTTTGACTCTCATGTAAGGAAAAATAAGAGGCCAAAGGGAGGTATTTTTTCCCCTCAGGCAAAGTTTGTAATCACCCACTAGTGGGCAGCTCACCTTGCCCACTGCCGATCTATTGGCTCCAGACAGAGCTGATTTATCAGGAGAGGGAAATTGCAATAGAAAAAGAGTGTGAAACCAGAGTTTTATTACTACTCAAATCAGGTCTCCAGAACATTCAGAGATTTGAGTTTTTAAAGGAAATTTGTGTGGTAGGGGCTTGAAAAATGGGGAACACTGATTATTCAGGTTAGAGATGGAATCATCTGCAGTCTAAGTGAGTTTTTGTTGCTGTCTTCTGTTCCTGGGTGGGATGGTAGAACGGGTTGAGTTAAATTACCTGTCTAGGTGGTGTCAGCTGGTGCATAAGTGCGGGGTCTGCAAAATATCTGAAACAGTGATCTTAGGTATTACAATAGTGATGTTATTCCCAGGAGCAATTTGAGGAGGTTCAAACTCCTGCAACTAGGGACTGAATGACACCTGCATTGTAATTCCTAATCTTGCAGTTAATTTGTAAATCCTACAAAGGCATACTGGTCCCCAGGCAAAAGGTTTTTTTGTTTGTTGTTGTTTTTTTTTTTTTTTTTTTTTTTTTTTTTTTTTAGATGGCGTTTCGCTCTTGTTGCCCAGGCTGGAGTGCAATGGCGCAATCTCGGCTCACCGCAACCTCCGCCTCCTGGGTTCAGGCAATTCTCCTGCCTCAGCCTCCTGAGCAGCTGGGATTACAGGCACGCACCACCATGCCCAGCTGATTTTTTGTATTTTTAGTAGAGACGGGGTTTCACTATGTTGACCAGGATGGTCTCGATCTCTTGACCTCGTGATCCACCCGCCTCGGCCTCCCAAAGTGCTGGGATTATAGGCGTGAGCCACCGCGCCCGGCCTGTTTTTTGTTTTTTTCAGGTAAGAGAAATTATCAATTTTTGTTTTCAGAGTTAAACTATAAACTGAACTCCTTCCCAAGGTTAGTTCTGCCTATGACCAGGAATGAACAAGGAAAGCTTAAAGGTTAGAAGCAAGATGAAGTCGATTAGGTCTGATCTTGTTCACTGTTATAATTTCCTCAGTTATAATTTTTGCAAAGGTAGTTTCAGGTTTCGTAGCTTGTGGCTTCAATGCACAAGGGAGGAGGGCTTAGGAAAGTGATCCAGGTGCGAGCTCCCCAAGGGGCTTGGCCTTTGTCACTTTCAGGAAGTTGAGGCAGAAAAAGGGAATGACACAGAAGCATGTTTAGGTGGACCTTTTTCCTGCCTTGTTCAGTAAGATGTCATGCTCTAGCATGCACTGCAGGACCGTATAAGGCCCGTCTTGGATGAAGAATTTAGCATTACAATGAGATTGTAATGGGGAGAATCGGTGAAAGGACAGCACCAGAGTTCATCTTGTCTTTCTGCCGCTGTAGCTGGTCAGGTTCTTGTCTAGAATGCCAGAGTCTTGCTTCAGTGACTTTGGAAAGCATTGCTCAAAAGAAACAAACGGTTAGGATTCTCCTTTTATGGTTAAGAATTTAGCCCAGTCAGCTAAGTTAGGAGAGATCCATTTTCCTGCTATATGACTTAGTTTAGTTTCTTAAGGAAGGCAAGAAGGCAGAGGAGGGAATATGCCCAGGCATATAAGACTAATCTGGACTTTAGTTACCATTTCACTCATGTGACTTGTCAGGATCCAGTCTCTTCCATATACTGCCTCAGTTTCTCTGGAATATGGCAAACTTCATTTACAAACACTGCTTCGAGTTTGTGATGCTTTGCAGACATATACATTGACTGTGCTTTAATTTTAGTTTACTACATTTGCTTACAAACTCCTTGTAACTGATGTTTTGAATTCAGATAACAAAAGCAAGGAAAACTGTCTTCTCAGGAGTTCACTGATTGGCATAACATATGATGTTTTATAGCTCAGTGTTTTGGTTTTTACCAAAAATGGACGTCTGACACCATCAAGTATTATAATGCTTCACTGCTACCAAAAGGAAGGATTTTACTCCATTGATGACTGCTTTGTCAAACAAAGGTAAAAAAAAATGGTAATTCCTATAGAATTTTAGAAAATGATTGGAATATTATTATTTGTTTTTTGAGACAGGGTCTTGCTCTGTCACCCAGGCTGGAGTACAGTGGCACATTCTCAGCTCACTGCAACCTCTGCCTCCTGGGTTCAAGTGCTTCTCCTACCTCAGCCTCCTGAGTAGCTGGGATTACAGGTGTGTGCTGCCACACCAGCTAATTTGTATTTTTTTTAGTAGCAACAGGGTTTTGCCATGTTGGCAAGGCTGGTCTCGAACTCCTGGCCTCAAAACTGCTTCGGCCTCCCAAAGTGCTGGGATTACAGGCTTGAGCCACTGCGCCCAGCCAATGATTGGAATGTTAAGTAGTCACAGCATTACATAGTATTTGGAAGGAGACTTGAGTATATGAAGAATAACCAAAGAATGAATATGTACTAACTCAGAAGAATTGATTTTTTTTTTAATGATGAAGACTGAGACATAGCTGAAAGAGTTAAAAGTAACTCTGAACAGACCATTTGTTTCTGTCCCTTTTGCTTAGTATATAGTGAATACTCAATAAATATCCAGTAACTCAATTAAAAAAGAAAGAATGGACAGAAAAGATACCAGTAAAAGTGCTGCTGGGTCAGAGCTTGCACCATTCAGGCTAGAGGAAAACATCTAGGTCCATTTTACTCCAGCCTAGTTTATTTTATTTGACATTAAATAACATTAGTATATTAATCATTAAAATCAGCATTTACTATGTGAAAAGCACATGCTCTTCCCTTAAAGTCATTCCAGTATAACAGAGAAAAAAGAGAAACCTACAATAACAATTATAAGAAAACAGCTCAAATCAAGAACTGTAAAGGGGATAAAATCAACTTGTCAGAAACCAAAGTGTCTTAACTTTTTTTCTGCCCAAATCACCTGAACAATGCAACACATTACCATTTGTGAAAGTTTATCTGTGCAGCAGTGATTGTCAGTCTGATACAAAATCTCCTGCAGGAGGAAGAGGGGAAGATTAATTATTGAACTAATTTTTGAACTAATTATTGAACAGATTTATAATTGTTATTTTGTTTTTTTGTTATTATAATTGTTAAGAAACAACATTTTTAAATCTAGGACTTGTTCTAGAACTGAGAAAATTATGGTGCTTTATGTTATAGACAAAGGCAAATGTGTGGAATGACAGGCTGGTGGTGAAATAATAAATTTGATTACTGCATAAGCGATTTGAACATGTAATTATGGGCATGTTACTCTGTTGACCTCCTTTTAAAATTTGTTTACTTAATCCCCAATATTGAATCAAAAATTATGGTTTAGATCTTTGTCTCCCTGAGAAATGACTTGTACTGTTACATATCTTTTATATTTTTCACTTTAAGCTTTAAGGAAACTGATTTACACCTGAATATAAGCAAGTGTTAAAAATAGCAGCATCAATGTGTGTTTAATCAGTATGTTTAAGAACTATTCTAATATCTGTTCATCAGATATTTGGAACAGCAGTTTGATAATCAAAATGCTAATCTGCACAGACCATTTATAATCTAGTTGTGCCTGTAATAAATAAATCTTGAGGGCTAATGTGTATTTCTTATGTTGCTGCTGTTGAATAGAAAGAGTCTCTAAATTCTCTTATAAAAAGAAAAAACAAGTCTCCTTGTTTGTATTCTTTTCTCATAAATTCTACCAAACAGATGTTTACACTTGTTGTCAGCTGTATTTGTCACTGTACAGGCTGTCTCTTGCCAGCTTGTCAGCATGTTGTTAGACATGATTCATTGTGTGCTGTCAGTCCTGCCGTTTCCTTACAAAGAAGCAAATCTGACTTCCGGGCCTGAATGGAGAAGTCATCAGGGTAGTAATCAGTGATGTACAGAACTTAGCTAGCCCGATGGAGCTTGACGCCTCCTACATCACCCTTTGGTGAGTCAGTGCTCGAAGCCTGAACAATATTGAATAAAAAGAAAAAAAATATAGATTCTAAAGTATTTCTCAGATTTTTCAAAAAAGCAAAATAAGTGCATTGATATTCAGGATACTCTTAAATAAAAAGATATGCTTTTTAAATGTCTTTTGTTACTGTGGAATTGAATCTCCTGGGGCTATCAGAATGCTGAACTATTGCCCAATTACCACATCATAAAGCTGTTCCTCAAAGATCATACAAAATATTGGAGTAAATTGAGAATTCTACCTTTCTGTCACTTTGTATACCTTCTTCAAGCTGAACTCATCAACACAATCTAGTTCACCTAATGAGAATGATTTATACGGAGCAAAATTATGTTGGCTCCAGAGGTGATGGCAAAGGGTGGAATAGGAAGACACTTGGGGGCAAAAATATAAAGCACACCTAAACCTCATTATCACAGAAATGATTTCATTATACACTTTTAGACAGACTCACCATTTGGTTACAAATTTTTCATTCTTTACTCAAGATATTTTTTTTCCTTATTCTCCATAGCATCTAAATATACCAATAAAATATCTTAAAAATATAGACCTCTGTGACCAAGATCGTATTTTAGCTAACAGTGAAGCATCAATGGTCAATCATAGGAAGCTAACATTTGTTTTCTTGCCTGGAAAAGACCTTATTAATTTAGAGGAAATAATTACTCTAAAAATAAGTAAATACAACTAAGTCATGAGGAAGAACTGCTACTTACAATAATACTCCTCTTATGTGTGCTATATGTGTGTGTCTAAATACCACGTAAGTCACTCTACTACTGTGTTTATTACCAAATAATTATTTTTCATTTACCTTGTACCAGATACTACTTTAGATGTGGAAGATACAATAATAGACAATACAGGCATGGCTTATATCCTCAAAAAGTTTCTATATTAATAAGGGGAACATTTATTTATTTATTTATTTAGGCGACAAAGTTTCACTCTGTTGCCCAGGCTGGATTGCAGGGGTGTGATCTAGGCTCACTGCAGACTCAATCGACCAGCTCAGAAGGACCAGAGCTGGGAGGTCGAGGCTGCAGTGAGCCTAGAGGTGTGTGCTACTATGCCCGGCTAATTTTTTAATTTATTTGTAGATATGGAGTCTCTATGTTGCCCAGGCTGATCTCAAACTTCTAGACTTAAGCCATCCTCCTGCTTCAGCCTCCCGAAGTGCTGGAATTACAGGCATGCACCCCATGCTTGGCCTAATATTTACTCTTTGACATAATTTTAACATTTACATACATATGTATTTTTTCTAGGTATGTTGTTTGTAGTGAAGGTGCACGTCAGGTTATTTCTAGTAACATATACCTATATTATAAACAACATACCTAGAAAAAACATGTATATAATGTATCATGTATGTAATACATATATATGTATATATACATATGCATTATATACATATGTCATCTGCCCTGTAGCACTTGAGAAGTGTCAGAGTACATATTCACATGCTATGAACACCTAACAAAGGACAGTACATTATATGAATCAGGATTATAAAATAAGAGCAATGCCCTTTCAGATTGCACATTTCCTTTCTTTCCATCAAGATCTCATAAGAGATTTCTTACATTTATATTTTGAATGAAGGGAAATTAATTCTACAAATAAGTACAGGATTTATTTTTATTTTTATTTTATAAGCACATCATATATGATGGCTGAAAGTTATTTTTTTAGTTTGGCAAAGGTTAGGACAAAATTGTTATTCTTTTATGTCAACCAGTTAATTATTTTACTAAACTTCCCTTAAGACCGCAGACTAAAATCCTTTAGTGCCTTCTGAACTGTTCTCTTGTTTTCCTCTGATATACTACGTAGCATCAGCATAATAAGTAGAGTTGTAGACTTTACAGTTTGCTCTAATTCATCCATTGCAACCTAAGCTTGATTCTCATGGACATAATAAATGATGTTAAGGCTTAATCAAAAATACCTCCAATGATGGAGATTTCTCATCTCTCATAGGAGCATTCTGAAACAAAACAAAACAAACAAACAAATAGAAAACTCTAGATGGGACTGATTGCTAAAATTTTCATCTTACATTCACTTAAAATTAACTTTTTTGTAACTTCCATCCATTTCCTCCAGATCTTTCCACTGAAGCTTTTTAGGATACGTGTAAACTCTTTCTCTCTGATGAATGACAGAAAGCCTATCTTTTCTGTTTCATAACATTTGTCATAATTAGCAACCAACTAATTACACGTGCAGTTATTGACTTACTGTCTCTTCCAGTTTCCTGACTTTCCATTACTTTTTCAGTATTGCACGGTGCTTGGCACACAGAAAGCTCTTAATATAAATATTTGTAGCATGAATGTATGTGAATGATTTAATGAATAATTTACATTATCTTGTCCTGTGTCTTAGAAGGGGTAAACTGGAAGCACTCTGTAATAAGAAGATGTGTTTGCAAGTGATTTAGTAAGGGAGTAATCTTAAGGGAGTAATCCAGGAAAGAATGACAAAAATGAGGGATAAAAGTTGGACAAGGAGGGTATTAAGCAATTCAAGGGCAAGCTCTCATGCAAGGTCTTCTAAAGGGGTGAGCTTCAGTTTGATTCTTCGGAGCATTTCTAGAGAATAACTTACACTGAAGAAAGTCAGCTGAGCTCTCTTGACCCTAAGTGTGTCAGTAATTTGGGTAACAGCCAACACACCAGGGGATAAGAGTCCCGGAGCACCTGCACCCTCTATACCTAAGGGGAAAAGGGCAACTTTATTCCAGTAGCTCAAGGGCCATCCTCTAAAAGAAAAATGCAACAGGTATTGGTTACTAAAAAGTAAAACCATACAGAAGGTGAAGGATGAGAGTGCACAAAATAATGGTAAAAGTGATCCTGGGAGACCTAGGTGAAGTATCGATCTTATTACAGCCTCCTCATGAATATTTTCTTTTATATAGGCCCAACATCCCAGTATTCTTAGCCATTTCACAATATGTATTCAATTCACCTCCTGCACACATTCCTCAGAAGGACATGTTTTTCAGATTTTAATCTTGATCAAAAAAAGAACAAAAGTTAATGTGGATTGTGTGCAATCTGATCAAATTCTAGGCAAAAGCCTGTTACCTTGGATCTCAAAAATATTTTCATTCAAATTAAATAATATATGTGAAAATTTAAACTTAAGCATCTTTCCTGAAAGTTTGACCCATATTGGGTTTTAAATTAAAGACTCCAGGCTGATGCTCAAAGCAAAACAGGGAACCAAGGATGTGAGAATGCACTATAAGAAACATCATTTAAAAATCCAAAAAATAGATTTCTGTGGAATAGGACTCAAAAAAGAAAAACCAAGAAACAGTAAGTTGGTCTGACAAGCCATCTCAACTCCTGTGATTAAAAATTCATGTAAATAACATCACAATCTACTTATCTTGAGGTTGCCTATGGTAAATTTTAAAATAAATCTAGAAAATGGGAAAACAACTATAAAAAACTTAAGAGCTCTCAGTAATCTGCTACTTTGAAAACAACGTTAAAAGTGTAATTTCAAATAAAGTGCTTTGCTTCTAATATGGTATTTTAGATGATACAGGCTGGACTTCGATTCTACCTAAAACTTTCTCAATTCCTTCAATATTATTCTTCAGACTGTGAAGCCAAATTCTTCAAGGGACTAAAGAAGACCAAGTGATAAGGGAAACGTTGCAGGGGATTTTGAAGTGAGGATAGATGTTAGGATTTAGGGCTTCTTCTTATTCCCGACATCAGATCGGCCTTTCTTGATGTATTTCTGGATTTTAGTTTAGGAGCCTGACTGGGGCTTGAAAAAAAGATAGAAAGGCAGATGTAAAAAAAAAATAATAATGAAAGTAGCTCTCTAAACTTTTTATTCTCCCCTGGGGTGGGAGGGGAAATTATTTCAGGATTCCTAAGTATTGAAAGCGGAAGATTTAGAAGAATGACTATTTTATTTTGCTTTTTCCTTAATGTTTTGAATCAAATAAAGATATTCTGAACTAAGAAAACAAAGATTACTGAAGAAAAATGAAAATTTTAACCCAGCTATGCATATTTAGTGAAGTAGAAATGCAATCTCATGGTCATGTTCAATTTTCTCAGAAAATAAACAAGAATTTTCCACTAAGAGCAAGTATTTATTAAATTCCCATTAAAAATAATACCAAGAAGATATTTTTATGAGGATTTTATTTTGTAAAAAAAGTGTGTATATTTAGTTTTTTCTCTCTCTATGAAGCTTTTATATTAATTGCTATTTACCTGACATAGTTCCATGTATTTTACAAATTTAACTTGTCAAATGCTCATATTAAATATTAATAAAGGGTCAAGTCACTGGCTCATGACCACACATCTAATAAGTGTTGAAGCTGGGATTTGAACCTGGACAGTTTTGAGCCTAGACAGTATGGCTTCAGAGTCATCACCTTTAGCTATTATGCTGTACTACTCTCTATATTTAGGACAGTATCCCCAATAAATTACCACATTGTCTGTCATATCAAACCATGAGTGAATATGAAGAGTAAATACTCTGTTTGCCTCTTCTTTGCCCTAAAGTAATAACTAATATTTTAAGTTTTGTTCTCTAGACTCAAAAATAAGTTGAAAAGGAAAGATTGCTGAAACCAATTTTCAAAGGAAAAAAAAAAAAAGACCCTCCATGAGTTAGCTTCAAGTTCTCATTTTATATATCAAAAAGATGAAGTCCCAGGGAGATAAAATAACAGCTTATCATGAACAGGACAGGCTCTGAAAACTTAGTTTCTTGGCTTCCAGATGGCTGCTCTGTTTTGCTTTTTCTCAAAAACACGTAGCATATCGCAAACAGAAACAAAAAACAAAAATAAACACTCCAAGTTTAATCTAATTTCTAAAAGTTTCTTTTTCAAATGTTCATCTTTATTTTTGACTATTAATGTCCCGTTTAGGTGAGTCACCTTGTGTCATTTTCAAGGCAGAAGTTGAGTCAGTAATCCTAGTCTCTCATGTTTACTTATTTTTTATCAGGATTTGAGGTGCTTTATAAATGAAATCTGGTTTGTAGTACAGATTAAACTTCCAATTAGGATGTGTGACTTCTGAACAATTAACAGCCCCACTGAGAACAAATAGAATAGCTGGGGAAATTTTGTTTACATTTAATGGCATCAAAAGGCTGCTCAAGTAAAGAAAACTAGAGGCTTATACTAAACAGAGAGAGAGCTACTGCTAGGGGTTGAGGTAGAAGGAACTACAGTACATTGGCAGGTTAATGGGGCTGGAGTGATAAAATTGGTAACTCGGGGGCTCAAACAGCAGTGTTTTTCCTCAATGCATTTCTCAAATTTTGAAGCTGCTTGAGGTGATATCCAGAAAGCATACTAGGAGGCCAAGTGCAGTGGCTCATGCCTGTAATCCCAGCACTTTGGGAGGCTGAGGCAGGCAGATCATGAGGTCAGGAGATCGAGGCCATCCTGGCAAACATGGTGAAACCCTGTCTCTACTAAAAATACAGAAATTAGCTGAGTATGGTGGTGTGTGACTGTAATCCCAGCTACTTGGGAGGCTGGGGCAAGAGAATTGCTTGAGTCCAGGAGACGGAGGTTGCAGTGAGCTGAGCTTGTGCCATTGTACTCCAGCCTAGGTGACAGAGTGAGACTCCATCTCAGAAAAAAGAAAAGAAAAGAAAAGAATACTAAGGAGTACTCAAGAGTCTGAAAAGCAGAATGGAGGATATATAGCCAAGAAGACAAAGTTACCATAGTGAAAAGATACCCTGCAGAATGGGAGAAAATACTTGCAATACACGGAGGTGACAAAGTACTTGTACCATACCACTTACTAAACTCTTACCAATCAATAAGTAAAAAGACTACACCAAATACTTCACAAAAGAGAATATCCAAAAGCTAATACATGTGAAAGTGTATTTCATTCTATTAGTCATCAGTGAACTACAAATTCAAACCACGATTCAATGCTGCTATACCTTATGAGAATCCCTAAAATGAAAGAAAATAATAAATATTAGCAAGGAAATAAAGCCACTGAAACTTTCATCTGTTGCTATGAGCAGTATAAATTGGTACAAATGAAAAGGAAGACCTTCACATTACCATGTAAAACTCTTCAAATTGGTCTAATTTGTGAGAATTACTTACTCTATAAATTTAAAATGTGTGCCATTCCCAGTATGTGTTATAATTTATAAAAAGTTCACCATATATAAAGTAAGTGCATGGGAAAGGGAGAATAAAAACATAGAGCTGCTGTCTTATTACATATTACCCATTCAAAAGACATTTCTGTTTACAATAATGAATTATTTGACAACACATTTCTTAGGACCCTAGAATATATTTAGAATCTAAATATGAATATAATCTACTGGACAAATATGATTTAACCTAAATTAGTCGATATTCCTGCTAAAAGGTCACTATTACATACATTTATTTTAAATCAGAAGAAATGGCTTGTGATTTCTCAACAATAAAATCCAATTTTAACTGAGATTGCCAATATGTCTTTAAAAATAAGTTTGGCCAAACTCAGTAGTTCTCTGGCATATGTGACTTTAACATCCATAGATATAATCACAAGCAATATTCTGTAAAGATTAGTGACACATACTGATCTGTATTTTCATGAGTCATGAATTTGAATTTTCTTGGCCAATTATACTGAAGCCAGTCAGGCAGAGAGTGTGCCCCTCTGTGTGTGTTTATCTACCTAACGTTCTTTAGTTTGATAGCACAATGTGATTTTGAGCATATAAAACCAGACTTCTTTTCAAATACTTGCCATCCTTATATAACAGGCACACTTTTAAAAATAAAATGTTCTTATTGTAGTATGCAACTTTGTAATAATATCCATAATGAATTAGTTGACTAATGTCTATCTTCCTCATTAATCTCCATGAAAATAGGCATAATATCTTTTATTTTTAATTGGCTATTCTATTATTAATGCCTAACTTAGTGTCTGGATAACTGAAGAGTGAGTAAATTATGTGCTAGAGAGTAATTTTCAAATTTGGGGACTCTTAAGGGTTTCAGTATATACTTATCAAGAAAATATATCAATATTAGATGTCCAATATGATCAATTGCTGATTTGATGGCATTGCAGGAATAAAGATCAATACATACAACTGGGCACGGTGGCTCATGCCTGTAATCTCAGCACTTTGGGAGGCTGAGGCGGGTGAATCACCCTGATGTCAGGAGTTTGAGACCAGCCTGGCCAACATGGTGAAACCCCATTTCTACTAAAATACAAATAGCCGGCTGTGGTGGTGTGTGTGCCTGTAATCTCAGCTACTCCAGAGGCTGAGGCAGAGAATTGTTTGAACTGGGGAGGCAGAGGGTGAAGTGAGCTGAGATCTCACCATTGCACTCCAGCCTGGGTGACAGGGAGAGACTTCATGAAGGAAGGAAGGAAGGAAGGAAGGAAGGAAGGAAGGAAGGAAGGAAGGTATCTTCTCTTCCCTTGGCTAGGAATCCATATCATCTTTGAAGAGTTACATTAGAATTAATTCAAACATTATATATTATGTATTTGACACTCTTTTCTTTCAATAATTTAAAAGAAAAACTTTAGTATGTGCTACATAATAGTAAGCTTTTAATAAACTCAACCTAAGTTAATACAGAATTAATAAATAAATACTGTCTTTATCATACCTATGTACATCCCCATGAATTTCACTAATTAACTCTGTTTAACCTGGAGCCAATTGGGTGAAATCTCCAAGATAACTTGTCTCGTTGTTTGACAAATCTAGAACTATTTCTATGTTGCAAGTCTTGCTGAAATTCTCATTCCTGAGAGCAATTCTCAGTGTTGTCCCTGACCAGCAGCAGCAACATTACCTGAGAACTTCTTAGAAATAAAAATAATTTCCATCAGCCCCATCCCCTAGGAACTCTGTAGATAGCACCCAGTACTCTAATTTTAGCAAGCTCTCCAGGTGAGAGAATTACTGCCCTTAATTAACTTGGTTCTAGGAATTCCTGCTCAGACAGTGAGTACTTGTTTGGTTTTACTAGATACTGTAAAGAAGAAAAAATGTTGGCAGTAGTCATTTTACATGGCTAGTGTGCTTTTCTTTCTGGGGTCTTTATTGCCCCAGAAGGGGCTTTACTGAGGTGGAATAGCAATAAGCTGCCATTTCAGCATTCTTCTTGTCTCTCCTATTCATATTCTGTCCTTTGTGTTTAAGTCTGAAGGTTGAATTCCTGACCTCTATCTAAAATAACCTCTCACAGGAAGCTAGTGCAGTGGATTATACCTTCAACTTTGAGTTACCTGCATTAAAAATCCTTATGACAAGCTCACACTCTCTACTGATTAAATCAGAAATTCCAGGGTGATTGTTAGGAATAATGAGTTCCTCTTCAAAAGGTTTAATTGTGTAATGTTCTTATCCTTTACTCAAAAGCCCAACCTCCTTGTACTCTCATTTCCAGCCTGCAAAACACCCTCCCACTCCAGTCACCTTCTAACATGCCCAGACATGTCCAGACATGCCTTGTACTATAACAGACATACCACTCCCAGCCCTTCCTTCTCTTACAAACTGCATACTAACCATATTTAGAAAAGTTTAAGCCTTAGCCAACCGGGATCAGCTTAGATTGTGCAGTCCAATCCTAGCCAAGATGGGAAGGAGGGACAGGGACTGCATTAGAGTTAAAAACCCCTTCTCTCCTTTGTTCAAGTGTGCTCTTGCAATCGTGACAAACACAGGCAGCACCCTTCTGCAGAAATAAGTTGCCTTGCTGAGAAAACTTTTTGTCTGAGTGCTGGTTCTTCTTTGCAGCACTGAGTGTTTGTTTCCCACGGTGATGGTGGTGGTGGTAAGGTTAAAACTCTCTAGGCAGTTCCAAACTGCAGCCAAGCCTGAGGCAAGGAAACTGGAGCAATGATATTCTTAAAGTGTGGTTCCTGGGCCAGCAGCATCAATGTCACCTGTGAGCTTGCTGAAATGCAAATTACTGGATTCCACCAAATGCAAATTCTCAGATCTCATCAAAAACCCACAGAATCAAAAACTGTGGGAATGCCTCCTACCTTGGCCTCCTGTCTCCAAACCTGCAGTATTTTTACAAGCCTTTCAGGGCTTTTGGCGATTCTGATGTACTGTAAGTGTTGAGAATCATTGTATCTCACACTTATCCTCAATATAAAATAATCTGAGAAATAATGGAGTATAAATCAAAGAACTTGAACTATGTAAGATGAGCCCTGAATTATTTCTAGAATGAATAAAGATCTCTAGCTATAAAATCTTAACTATCATAACCATCAGAAAATTATAGTCATTACATTGCATTCACTTCTTATTAACTACTTGATGACTCAAAAACGTCCCTAGAGGTGAACTCTTAGGGAAGGTTCCTTCACAGAGGAACTCCACTGGAAAGCCAGATCTGCAGTCTCTCTACTACAGAAAAAAAATGTTTGCTGAAGGAAAACATGTTGCTATTTTTAGTTATGCATGTAATTCATTAACCTTCGGAAACTCATCTCAATTGCAGCATCTGGCGTCAATAAGCCCTTACAACAGGATCAGCCACCTTGATGCTGAGCTTCTCAGGAGGATCCCAGGACATGAGTGAAAGTGTTCATGTAATAAACTGCTGATGCCTTTCTACTACTGTTCACTGGAAGTGTGGAGGGCTTAGGCTGAGAAATCTATTCGTTAAATAAGTTCAGCCCTTTAGCAACTGGAAAGCTATTGCAATTCAGAGATAAATTGTAATAATACTTACTTGTTGAAAGAGTCAAATCTTACTACAATAAATCATTTTAAAACTAAAACCCTTGCATAACAAATACTTTGTAACCTAAATGCTCATTGTCTGGCTAATATTTTCTCCACTTTATTAGCACAATCAGTTAAGAAACAAGTATTTATCAAGCACCTATTGAATGCAAGGAATTTTTTGATACAAGGAAGAATCAGACTAGAGGTTTAATGAACTACTAGAATGTTATAGTCTAGGAGATTTTACACACACACACAAATACACACATACATATATATGTATATGTATATTAACATATATGCATATATATGTAAGTATTTCTGTGCATATGTCTGTATGTGTCTGTGTGTGTGTGGGTGTATATATATATATGTATATATACATATATATACATATATATATATATATACACATATATAAAACCTCCTAGACTGTAATACATATACATATGTCATTTAAATGGAGTCGCACAGGATGGAGAGATTAATTCCATCTGGTAACTTCAAGAAAATTTCTTGACTAAGGAGATATTTGCTTTGGGCTTTGAATCACGCAAAACTGTGGGCAAAAGAGAAAGAAGATATAAAGTAAGACACAGGATGCAAAAAACATCCTGGAGTACATTATGAAATACTAAAAAAAAAAAGAGCTTGAAAAAGTATTTGGGGCCAATATCATTGATAAACCTAATGGCCTGGTAGAAGACATTATGAAACTAAAAGATAAAATAAAATAAAGAGTTTGAAAAAGTATTTGGGGTCAATATCATTGATAAATGTAATGGCCTTGTAAAAGACTTTGTACTTTATTCCCTATAAAAAATACATTAAATTTTTTTCATAAGAAAATTAAATAATCAGAAGTATTTTTTAGCAATGTCCTTGTAAAAGAATCTTGTAATTAAAATTAGAAATTATAATGGAGAAATAGTCTAATTAGAATGAAAAGAAAAATGGATTGATGGAAATCAGTTGAAGAAGTTGAAAGATACATAGGACTGGAACTTAGGTAATGGTGGTTTGAATGGTGAAAATGGATTTAAGAAGTATTAACAAGACAGAACAACTAGAAATGGGGAGTCTGGCTGATGATAGAGGTCAAGAGAGATGGGAGAGTCACACATATATTTGTAACTAAGTAAAACTGTTACAAGAAACACAGGGGTAAAGTCAATTTGGCAGGGTAGGCTGTGAGTAGCATTTAGATAACAAATTTGAAGTGACAATTGGACAACAAATTGAAAGAGGGATGCTGAAACAGGTGAATTAGATTTGTGATATCTGTGGATTTTCTTAACATGATAATAATTTTTGAGTACATGGGTTTGAAGAGTGCTGAAGATGAACATTTAGCAAGATCTTATTTTTAAGACACTGAAAAATATGAAGCAGGAAATGAGATAGATAAAAGCTGACCAAAAAGGTAAAGAAAATTGAAGAACCCAGGGTCAATGGAACCAAGTAAGAGATGGGCTCTAGTATCAAGACGGTAGTAAATAAAGAAAAAAAATACTTAAGAAAGGATGAGAAGGAGTTTAAGTACAAGAAGTTCATTGGATTTCTAAAGTCGTAGTAGACTTCAAAAACATTTTCAGAGTAGTGACGCCAGAAGACAGATGATAGAAAGTTAAAGTACTTGTAGCCAAAAAGAGGACATATAGAGTATACTTTTTAGAAGTTTGGTAGGGGGCGGGCACAGTGGCTCATGCCTGTGGTCCCAGCACTTTGGGATCACTTGAGGTCAGCAGCTCGAGACCAGCCTAGCCAACATGGCAAAACCATGTCTCTAGAATAAAAGGAAAAAAGAAAAGAAAAATAATAAAGTTTGGTGGAGAAATGATGAAAAACGATAAGAGAGAAATACTCTCTTCTATGGAAACACTATACAAGTGTTTGTTTTCTCAATTTGTTGTTTTTCTTTGTTTTATTAATAATGAAGATTGTAACAATTATTTTAATGCTATGTCTTTTAGGAGATATTTAAATGTTAAGGGACAATAATATAAAATAATATAAAATGGACAAAGGGCAAAGATGTTACAACTGAAGGCAATAGCTGATATGTTAAACTAAACACCATGTTGAAGGTAAACAAAAACCATAAAGAATGTTATTGGGTCAACTGACAAATTGCGACAAAAATGGTACATTAGTAAGTGTTATATATCAATTTAAGTGTTAAATTTACTGAAGTTGATAATTAGATTGAGGTAATATAAAAATATTATTTTTAAGAAACATTGAAGAACGCAAATTGTTTCAGGTAGGTCTAATGAAAATACTTATTTTAACTTGTGTATTTTATAGGTTTTACACATTCTATATATTTATTTGAGAAAGAGACAGCCAGAGAGTGAGATAGAGAAGGCAAATGACAAATCCACACATTTGAAATTTGAAATTGTTTCCAAATCAAATGACAAAAATGTTTAAAAGGACCCAAACTTTGTGGTTGAAATTTAAGACTCAAAGCCAATCTGGCCAAGAAAATATTTCTGATGTCCCTAAAAAGAACAGTTTCTTCTGTCAATTGCTATTAAACTACTAATTCTTCTCCTATTTCAAAAGGTCATTTGTTCCTGAAAAAAATCTCATGACCACATATTCTGGTAAGGAAAAATATAATAGTTTATTTCAATGAAGACTATTTTTAATGTGTTCCAGAACTCACAAATTGACATTGATTATACTACGCAACATACACGAGAACAAGTTAGAAATTAATAGCAGCTGTTATAGTGCTTCAAATAAATAATTTTCCTTTCAATAATTTTGTTATAATCTGCCTGCCTCTCAGCTAGTTTAAAGCTCCTTGATTATAGCACATAAAGCCAGCCTCACAAAAAATACAGGTTTGTTATACATAATGTATACTTTAGTATTCAATAAAAATAAAACAGAATGCTTAAAATAAATAAATAAAAGCAGTATAAAATAATTTGATCAATAAGTTAACATAATATGGGATATGATACCAGATATTATCACTGCTACAAAAGAGCAATTTGTGAGTCTCTTAAAAGAATTTAATGCAATGTATGCCACTCTTCAGTAGCAAGAATACCTGCATCATGGCTTTAGACTTGAGGTCTTCAGCTGTTCATTACAATTTTGAAAGGCCTGTAGAAAGTGCAAGTGTTAATTGAAAATTCTTATTAATTCAAGTTCCTTTAAATTCTGTAAATGTACTGTAGGATATAATTACATGTATTTATTTACATATTTAAAAATAATTCACATTAATAGATCCATGTATTTTCCATACCTAAAGAAAAAAACGTCAATTTACAATGAATAAATATACAAACTTATCCAAAGTTGATATGATGTTGAAAATAACAAGATATGACATTGTCATTTCTAATTCTTTCTCTTTCATATTCATAAAGACTAAATTATTTGTAATGATATTTTTTGACTTGTAGTTTCCTTTTCAAGTTATATATAATGCCACAAAATTCTATAAGAATTTAAAAATATCCATTTTTCTTGCTTGATCCATGATCCATAAGTAAATTTATTTTAAAAATAGAAATATGCATGCAGAAGTTCACAGGACCTCATTCTTTAACAATGTTTATAACATGCATTTAGTAAAAGTTATTTTTTGTTAATTTAATGCTTCAGTTTCTTGAAATAAATTGTACAAAATATAATTTTTTAATAAATATGTAAAATGCTGTATAAAGTTTCACTTATAGGTCATAAGAATATTAAATTTAGATTAAAATAATCCTTTATAGTATCAAAAATTTGGCAAAATTATTTTCATCTCCCATGACATGTTGCTTGGAAAGCGTCCATTGTACGTTTAAGATTTGGTGATGTTTGGAATTTTTATGCAGTGTTTCTACATAAAATAACCCCATAGGTTTCAAGCTCCTATTTGAAGACACTTTTCTGAAAATAATCCACTGATGTTTTGGAAAGGATTGCTTACCAATAAATAAGAAAGAATTAATTATTATTGCATTCTTTCCTTCATATTAATTTTTAAATAATAGATATGCCAAATGCAATATGAAATGATGCACATTTTCCTGACTTTGGCCAGCAAGAGTACTTTTCAGCTTGCTTTTGAATCGTTTTTCACATGATCCCAGTAGTTTTCAATAGCTTCTTTGCTTCTTGTAAAATATGATGTTCCAAGGTTATCTTGAACAGTTGCTACCTAAGGTCTGAAATTAGCCAATTTTCCAAGTAGCCTTTGTTTCCTTTAGTGGAATGTATTAGGACCAAGGCACTGAGATAGTCATTGTTTATAATTGTGTCTGGACATTTTCAACTCTTGGAAATATGGTCATTCCCAATTCAAATTTATGATTATAGGGTTCTCACTTAAATTTTTAATCTTATATTTGTAACCATTATCTCTCACACTAAAACCTCTGTTTTAAACAGCACTAGCATAGTTACTCATTTCCTTTTATTATTACATGTATTCATTCAGAATACTAGTAATATTGGTACTGTTACTATTATTACTAATACTTGCTAACAGTGGCTAACATTTGCTAACTACTGAGTAACAAAGAAGAGTTTAATATGCCTTTGTAATTCCTTTGACCTTAGAACATAGTCAATAATAGGTGTTTAGTTAACATCCAAATTTAAGTGTTATTTGAAATGATTCTTCTGGGTTTAGTTAAGTCAGTTGCTCAATTATCAGTTTTGGGAACTGAGTTATTCATTCTAACAGAATTTTGTCTTATAACCATAAGACTTATATAGCCCCAAAGCTAAATTTTTAAAAGCAAGCAATTTCAAAATCAACAAATACAAAGGAATCTAGCATTCCGCATCCCCCTTCAAGTAATCACTTCTATTATTTTTGGTGAGAAAAAAAACTTCCAATTTTTTTCTTAATATAATGAACTATATGTGTTAATATATTTATTTTCTTCCATAAAAGGTTGTACAGAATGAAGAGTTTGGCAGTTTATATTTTCACTGAACTATGTATCTTGTAGATGATTCCACAGTCATGTATAGAGATATCCATTCCTATCTACAGGCACAGAGTCCTAGACAGTACTTTCTGTGAATGTAAAAATTGTTGACTCAGCCACTCCTCTAATAATGGGCATTTGGGAAATTAATGTTGTTTTTCTAGTAAAACAATTGCTGCAATTTTTTCTAGATATATCACTTCATACTTTTGCCACTGTAGCTTTGGGATAGATTTCTTGAGTTCAGATTGCTAAATCAAACTGTAAATACATATAAATTTTATTTTAGATATTACCAAATTGCAATCAATAGTGGTTGTATCACTTTCCATTCCTATCAGCAATACATGCACGTCCCAAACTTTTGGATTTTTGTGCATCATTTAATGATGAGAAATGGTATTTTACTATACTTTTAATTTGCCTCTTTCAGATCAAGCCTAAGAAACTTTTTATGAGGTTAATAGTGAATTGTGCTATTTTAATTAATATATTTTAAAAATTATTTTAAAAATGGAAATATGTATCATCAGCATTACCTCATTTAATTACATGTTCCTCAGGGAATTCATCTATAAGCCAAAATGTTTGGAACATGCAGGTGTGTAGCATATCCTTACAAGAATTTGTAAAGTAATGTGATTTTGTATATTTAAAGTCTTGATATTACTCTATAAATGAACTCACTTATTGAGTCAGCCAAGTTACAACATCTTGCCAACAACACTTTAATGGAAGGACTAATAGTATCCCTAATAGAACTATTGCACGTAGAATTCTGGTTTGTGAAAATGATGGTTTGTAATTTGTCCAGTATTAAATGTCCTGCATTATCACACAATGTACAATGGTAGAGCAAGTCTTAACTGACCCCTCAATATAGAGATGAGGACACTAAGGGCATAAGGCAGGTGTCTTGCTCAGAGTGGCATAGCTATTAAGCTCGGCTGAGACTTGGTTCCTTGCATTGCAGTTCAAAGCTGTTTCTACTGCAGGTTTTTTCCCTTCACTAAGAAGCTTTTTTAGGTGCACTGACAGCTTGGCACTGCCAAAGACATTTCTGATATGCATCAACTTCATTTTGTAAATTAGTTCAAAAAGAAAGCAAGGGAAAAAGCTGAAACAGCATTTTCACAAGTATGTTATTGAAAAAAAAAGAAACCTGAGGGATACATAAATAATTGAGAATTTTTTTCTTCTGGCAATATCCTTTTCTGGAATATGGCACAGTCTTGTTAGGCAAGGTTCCTTGACCATTTCTGGACAATGTCATTCTTGTCTCACAAGGTAACTAGTTCAACTCTACCCAATTTTCTAATGTGTCTATGAATGCTCATGAGGTTGAGGGGCCATGGAAAATGTTCATAAATAAGTCTCAAGTTTGCAATCCTTAATTACAAAATCCTTCTTTACCAATATAACAATTTTTTCTTTGCAAATTTGAATTCTTAGATGTAACTCTGAAAGTACATAACCTTTTTTTTTTTTTTTTTCTTTTAAGTTTTCACTATGGTGAGCTGGATTCCAAACTTCCTTCAAAACATACGGGCAAGAAGTTCTTCGTTGATTATCCCTTGGTTTTTATTCCTTCATTTCTCATTTACACTTAATCTACACTACACATGCCATCCTCACTTTGCACACTGGTGTCGGACTGTAATAATGACTGTTCGAGCTGAATCCATGCAAAGCAATCTTAATTATGACTGGAGAAAGTTATTATCTTCCTGTAACTTTTATAAAAGGTTGGAAAAATAGTGAAAAATGCCTTACCTTTGACTATACACATATGGGGACATTTTTTAAAAGGTAAAACTAATATTTATTTCCCACACTATTATTGAAAACATTGAAAAACTGAGAATGAAAATGGCTTATTTCTTTGCAAAGTACTTATTGGACTGGTTTGATTGCTTGCCTGCTTGACACATTACCTACTATTGGAAGAAAGCATCTTTTTTATGTCTTGGTGAATTGTCACGCTTCTTTTTAAAGTTTGGATCAGCTTCCACTACCTCATCCTTTACTCATTTTCAGGAAATATTTATGAGAGTTCCTTCAGCTCAGGCTCCTTTTCCTAAGCCATCTTCATTCTTTTCTTCACAACCTCTTTTCTCATTTATGTCAATAATTTCACCTTCCCTAAGTTCCTCTGGCTGTATGTTTAACATCTTCTGAAGGACTACAGTGTCAAAATTCTGGCCATCAGCTGAAATACATTTGTTCTATAACTCCATTTATAGTTCAGTTAAATTTTACTCCTGGCTTTATTACTTTTCAGTTCTTTTGCTTTACTTTCATCTTCATTTCTTCATCCATTTCTGTAAAATATCACTTGTATGTATCATTGGGAAACAAGGAGGTAACGAACACACTATGAACTTTGCTGTCTGTGTGTGAACAGAAAGCTATGCCCAGTGACCAATCAATGACATTGAAAAAGTGACAGGATTGGGCACTGGTCATGATGTACATCTGTCCTTTATTTAGGGATTTGTAGTAGGCATGCTTTTGTAAGCAGAAATTAGTACTATATGTAGTTATTCACAGTTAATAAACTCTGGTAACCAAAATTTAAACCATGTTGCAGGGGGACTGGTGTTATTTACCTAAACCGTGGTAACTAAAATTCATGCATATGGGAACCATCCACAGCCAGGATTGCTGGTCTTTTCAGCCAGTTGGGTTGCATTGTTCATATTCTTGTTGTGGAGTGAAACAGATTGCTCACTGATGCTGCTCTACACCATCACCTTATTTTGTTGACCTGTAGCTTCTCTGGGTGTTAATGAATCAATATTTTGCATATTTTCCACATTATATTCAGAGTAATGAGCATCTTATTGGCCCAAGTTATTCCAAATATTTTTTCTAGAATAGTTTGTAGAGTCATTGGTTTATCTGTCTGAGTTTGATCCCATTAGTGATGGTTAGGGGTATATTTTCAAATGGTATCTCACAGGCTCTCCTTTCCACAAAGCCCAGTTTATTTATAAGGAAATGATGGGTGTAGTAGAAACTATAAGAACATTTAGCACATAATTCTATAAGACAAACTATGTAACTGTAAGTTTATAATAATCAAATCATAAGCATAGACAAATATGTGCATTTCAAAATAGTAAGCATGAAGTCATAGAATGAAAAGTGCTGTACAATTGAACATTTCTAACAGCTCACTAATTCATAAGGTAGCCTATCTTATTACTGAATAGCTAGAACGATCTTACGATTTTAACCAATAACCAAAATATATCTGATTATAATTTCTGCTGACTGGTGTTAAGTTTTTACTTAGGGCTTACTTAAAATTATTCTACTCACTCTTCTACATGTCAAATCCTCATGTATTTTATGACAACTTTTAGAAGCTTTATCTCCCCCCAAAACTATATTTTTTATTCCAAGCTAGATACTTCTAGTTTCTCAAACATTTCTTATCATATAATACCATAATATAATGTCAAACTTACAGACCAGACAGGCCAATATGGTGAAACCCCATCTCTACTAAAAATACAAAATTTGGTTGAGCATATTGATGGGCGCCTGTAGTCCCAGCTACATGGGAGGCCGAGGCAGGAGAATCACTTGAATCCAGGAGGCAGAGGTTGCAGTGAGCTGAGATCATGCCGTTGCACTACAGTGTGGGCAATAGAGTGAGACTCTGTTTCAAAAACATAGATTAAAAAAAATAAAAGCAAAATTTTAGGGTGAGCTTATCGTCAAAAAAAATTACAGTTGTTTTAAACTTCTTAGAAACACTTAACAACATATTTTTCCTTCTCACAAATAGGGAAAAAGTTAAATATTGCCAAGTCAATCAAATAAATAAGAACTTTTGAGTATTTCCTCTAACAGTTACCCAGAATTTTCTTTTTATAATTAAAAGTAATTGTTGTCTAAAGTATAATAAACATTTGATATATTTTATTATAGAATATTTTAAACCCACAAAAAAGTTTAGAAACAAATTTAATGAATACTTGTACCACTACCATTAAAATTTACAGAGGATAAATGTTCTGATTGTTTTTCTGAAAATAAAATAACAGATATGAAGGGAAGCTCATTTATATTACTCCCCTATCCTATTCGCCTACTTCCCTCCTTTATAGCACAAGAAAACCAGTATTCTTCTATGTTGTTAGACTTTTAGTACATATGCTTGTGTCCATATATAGTAACGGGTATCTGTCTTGTCTTAATATTTTTAGTTCTCCTCATACCATTGAATCATGGTAGAAGTTTTTTTTCTAGTCTTTTCAGATTCTTCTTTTAAAATGGCATTACATTACTTCTGCACTCTGTCACTCTGTAGTGTAAAGCTTAATCACAGAAAATTATGATTACTAATAGCTAGTAATCATAATTTTCTACCCACATTTATATCCATATGCCTACTTCTTCCAGAGACAATATTTTGTTAAGCGTATTAAATGCTAAGGGAATGATTCATTTGTTTGTACATCTTTTATTTTACGTAAGTTTTTCGAAATGTTAATTGGAAGTGCAACGTTTCATGTACTAAGAACTGATTTAAGATAAACAGTCCCAGTATTATTTCTTGAAGGTAACCTCAGACAAAATCTCTTTTTACCACGAAAAAAACTCAGTCATATACTAGGTCATATGTCACACAGTCGTAGACATTCAAAATTTGATATGGAACCCTGGGAACTTGACCTTCTCTATGTTTGCTTACTGCTGGTGTCTCCTTCTGTGAATGGATATGTAAACTACTCTTCAATTAACAAATTGTAGAAACTTCCATTATTTAGGCATTTAATTTTGTCCAACTCTTTTCTGCAGCAGTAAATCCTAAACTCATGACAGCAAAGCATCCATTTATATTCCATCTGATTTGTTCAATTTTCTTAATATATTTCATGTTGCAGTTTATTTTAAATATTACTGGTAGGTCTATTGAGTGGGGGAGAACAAAGAATCATGTGTGAACATGATAGGTTAGAATAAGGAAAAATACATGGATAAAGTAATGCAGCTAGAAATTGATGAAAAAGAAAACTGATATTTCTCTGGAAAATTATTCTGAACTATTTTTTTTTTTAAATAATGTCTTGGGAAGTTTGCTAGGCTGCCTCTGTCCTTCTTTGGAGGGTAACTATCTTTCATTTTTGATTTAATTGTTGAGAACATAGCAGTGTGATAAAAGTTTTTTATGGAAATTTCTCACAGCAACACAATCAATCATATTTCCAACTCATGTGCTGTCTTGAGCCCCTGAGCCTCAAAGACTTTTTTTCTGGGGAGCTTACTTGTTAAATTAGCACTGATCAAAGGCTAAAACATTTATCATGCTTATTAGTGAATAAACCTAGCAGCAGGTATCCCAAGTGAGGAAGCAAATCCTCATTTCCTGCAAGAATGAATTGGAAATTATCCAAACTGCTTGCAAACATTTTTCAGGAGTGACGAATTGTCAAAAAGAAAGCAGCTGCTAGATGTGGCAGCAACCAGGGTTAGCGGGGAAAAAAGAGCATCTTTCGAAGGCATCTTCAAACTAGCCCATGGGGATGTTCTGCAGTTTGATTTACTCTAATTGCCTTTGAAATCCTGCATCAGCTGACCTTGCCAATGAGCTCCAAAATTACACCCTAACTAAGACAGTCTTGAAACTACAAGTTCTTCACCTTGGCTCTTCTTACTCCTTGTCATTTTTGTTTATAAGAACGCAGACTGACAAGTACCAAAGTGATAGACTTTTGTTTTCGTTTATTGCCAAATGATGCCCAGTGCTGATTTTACAGGAGCTACTGTCTCATTAGCATAGTTTAATCAGGTGGCAGACGTAACAAAGGAGGGAAACATGCACTGACAATGCTTTTCTCCAGTTTTAAACTTTGCTAAAAAAAAAAAAATAGAGAATATTAAAATCCCTTGGCACACTTGGCTTTTACATCATACTGTAATAAGCTAGAAGTATTTAAAATTTTGTCCAGGTAATTCTGAATGAATAAATAAAGGAAGCATTTCAAATAACTTTAAGTTAATCAGTGAAATATATAACACAAGCATAGGTATCTAAAATTGCACAGGGTTGCAACCCAGCATTATACCTTTTATTTTTGAGCTAATGATTCTATAGGTGTGTTCACTTTGTCTCTGAGGATTATGATAAAACTGAATGGTTCTTTTGGGGATTACTCAAGAACAAGATATAATCCTCCCTTTGTAAATACACCAACTTGTATTTAAGAACGGAGGGAGTCACAATATATTTTTGATGAATTTTTTAAAACAATCAGATCCAATGTAGATATTTTGAGTCAGATATATGTAGCAACATAGGTTAGTTTCTGAAAAAAACATAACTATGTGATGAGGAAGGATGTGGTATTGTGAGAAGGAGGTGCTTAGAAAAATTATAAATACTCAGGGCATTATTTTTAATTGCTTCACTTAAGCTAAAATGAAAAGACAGTTATTGCCTCCCATACTTTTTTTTTCCAAAAGAAGAGTCCAGTAATCCTTTGAATAATGATAGGCAACTCAGTTTACAAAGGGCATACACCCCAGTCTTTTATCCCCTTTGAAAAGCCAATTAGAACCTTCTGTCAATCCTAGAACCTCTGATCCTTTCTCAATCTGGATTTTAGCACACTGCAAGTCTCTCTTTCCTATTTGAATGTAATTGCACTCTCACTACTGAAACTAGTTGAAAACAAAAAATCTGAAAACAAACAAGTCCTGTTCTCAGGTCAGAGAATTCTCTTTCCCTCTCACTCTCTGCTTGTAAAATGAGCTTTTAAACAGAAGGTATTCTTTCTGAGTTAAATTCAACACTCTGGGGGAAAATGGGTAATCTATGAATTTATAAGGAAGCCAAAGATGTAGTTCTGGATATTTTTCTATGCTGTGAAACATAAAATCTTATTCTTATACATTCATTGATTATCTGTTTTTCCCCAGAGTTTTAGATTTGTCTCACAAAGTGTACTTTCTACTTAAAGCTTCTGCAAGCATAGGGCATAAGATCTTTACCAGAACCTCTTTCCCTGTAGGGAAGTGTCTCTCAGATTCACCTTTTCCTCTCCGTCTACAATGCTGCCACGCTAATATAGGATTTCATTATTTCATACCCATGTTCCTGTTATAGCCTTTTTATTATTTATCTCTAGTTTTTCCCCTCTAGAAAAATACTGTTAAAATAACTTTGTGTAAGAGCTTATTCGGGGAAGTAAGGGTTACTTTTCTCTTTCTGCTTTTCAAGCACCTCTAGTCCATTCTCACCTTAAAGGCCAGGCCACTTCTGTTTCTCCTCATCATGGATGATCTGCTCCAGGCTAGATTATTTCCTCTCCTGTGCAAGTATAACTGGACTGGATTAGCTAGTACATAATGACAATGGCACATATTTGGTATATATCTGTGCACTAGTTTCTTTATTCTGTTACGTATTTTCTATTCTCCTTCTCAAACCTCCCCAAATCATTTGGAATGAGTATCTTACCTAGTCTGAGGTTTTTTCTTTTATGGGAATCCACCATAATTTTTCTCCTCACTAATAATTCCCTTCTCTCTCAATTCAGTACATTTGGTTGAATGTTAATATTTTCAATAGCGAGTATAAAATCTTCCTCCCTACAACTTAAATGAAAACTACCTAATGGTAAGAACTATTATTATTATTATTATTATTTATTCATTTATTTATTTTTGAGATGAAGTCTTGCTCTGTGGCCCAGGCTGGAGTGCAGTGGTGCAATCTTGGTTCATTGCAACTTCTGCCTTCTTGCCTCAGCCTCCCAAATAGTTGGAATTACAGCCATGCCACCATGCCTGGCTAATTTTTGTACTTTTAGTAGAGACAAGGTTTTACCATGTTGGCCAGGCTGGTCTTAAACTCCTGACTTAAAGCAATCTGCCTGCCTCTGCCTCCCAAAGTGCTGGGATTACAGGCATGAGCCACTGCGTCCTGCCAATAATTATATTTATGCTGAAAAAAATGATAGATATTTTGTGGATTTAAAATGTATTTTTTATTATTCTTTATTTTACTAAAGGCCAGGTGTTCTGTGAAAATATGCTAATTTATTATTGAATATGAAGAGTTTCAAAATAATTAAATGCAAATATTGGACTCAGAATCACTCACTTACATGGTTGGATGAGATATTAAAATTGCTTAGCCTATATTCTCATCTGATGCTTGAATCCTTCTACCACTTCTCTAAAAGTGGCCACACAGTTCATCATTACCATCCACATAATCTATGTTGTCCGAAATCTCTTTAATACCAATGCTGATATTTAAATCTTCATCTTCTTGAGTCCAGTTCTACTTCTCAAGTAACACAAAATCAAAGGGGAAAAGGGGTATTGTTAATCAATCACTTTGAACCCTAATATTAGCCATTCTAGTGAGTTTATATTAGTACCAAAAAGAATAAACACAATAGGATTTAAATATCTTATATTCTATAAATCCTGTAACTATGTTACTATCACACATACACATTAAACCCAAGCATTTTCTAATACTCACAATTTATTACTATTATGTATAAATTAAGGTTCCCATTTGAAACATGAAAACAATTGATTTTCCCAATAAAAGCTGTGAGAATATAAAAGAAACTATGTTCTTATTTGTTTCCTATACACTTAGTGTTCATCTCTTTTCTGACTACAAAATAAAATTCCAGATTGTTACATTTGGTTGTAACTTAATTTATGCAATTCCTAGTCCTGTTTTGACTCAGAATAGTTTATACATCAGAAACCAAGACAAGAGTATGGCCACACAGACCAAACATGTCTCCTGAAGTTAGCACAAGCAAAAAAAAAAATCAAATGCATTGACCACCCCTCCTAAAAGCTTGAGTGATCACCCCTCAGTGTTCCCATTGTGCTTAATTCCTGGGCCTGGGATAAAACGTCTTATATTGGATCTTAGTTACCTGTACTACATTGGAATGACAGTTTAAGAGTTAGAAATCCTCATCTACTGCTGGACACAATGTTAGAAGCTGAACAATATACAGTTATTCAATTGGTTAATGCACATCTGGGAAGCTGTACTGGGGGCAGGTGTACCTTTTCCCTGGTGTGTGCTGCTTTCTGTTTCTCTTCCTGATATATCAAGCACTCAAGAGTTTGTTGGTTCTTTTGGCCCACTTCTTATGTACATTGCTCTAAAGCTGGAAGGTAGAAGTTGAGATTCAATACAGACAAGCCTGGAATAGCTAAGATGCTATATAGAACAGCAAAAAAGAACACAAGCTCTGTGTCAGATTAGCAGTGTTCAAATCTCACGGTTTCTACTTAGTTAGCAAATAGTTAACTATTTGCTTTCCAATATCTCAGTTTCTTTGAATATAAAACAGAACTGCTGCCAGCAGTAAATAATGTTATATGTAAAGGACCTAGAGTGGTGTCTAGTCCATAATAAATGCTAAGTAAGTGTTTACTCAGATTATACATTTTAAATGAAGTTTGTTTTCAGAGAACTAATTTTGCTGGGTAAAAGATGGCAAGATGTATGCACCTTTGATTTACTATTTTTATTGTAAAAATATTTATAATGCACATATTATGCTTCAAAAAGAAGTCTAAGGAGACATTTTGTCCTTAAAACAATAATAATATTAATAAGAAGAGTGTATCCAAAATGTAGCAAGTATCAACATCTCTGCACTACAATAAATGTTAAATACAGTTAAAATGAAGGAAATACAGCTCTTATACCCTAAATGAGTCAAATCCTTTTTTTTTTTGTATGAAGATTTAATATGATGTTGAGGGTTAGTGGATGAACACAAGCTAAAAGGTAGCATTAGTACAAGAAGAAAGTGGTGGCAAGGAGTAAAACTTGACTTAAGAGAACAACTTTCAGAGTATCTGTGAAAGAAGGGCAGTTTCTCAGCAAAATGAGTCCATCAGTGACCTCACTAAAGAACCAGCTCTGGATAATTAGATTCCCTTTGAAGGTATACTATCATTTCTCTTTTTAAAGACATAAACACACACACACACACACACACACACACACACACACACACACACCCCTAAGATGTTCTGTAATCTTGATTGTGATTTTTAGATATTTTAGCAATTGTTTTATTAGCCATATCTCCTATTAGTAAACTACATTAGCATTGGAGGCCTCCAATATCTTTATTTAGAAATTTCTCTAGCAAAATTTATCCCAGTGTAAATTTTTACTCTTTAATCAGAGAACTCTAAAAATGCAAAAACCTAGAGACTAGTGTGACATGCATTTACTGCCATTTAAAAAGACATTTCTAAAAACATTCACCAAGTGAATTTTACATGTATTTATGTTACCATTTCTTTAAAATTTTGTACCAAGTCCGTATCTGAAAGAAAGCTATTTTCTTTTTTTCATTTAAAAAGAAGCATGGCATGAATCATCCACTTAATGTATTCCTATTCACAATATGAAGTGCCGTATGACATGCAATATATGCTTAGGAGAAACACACCATGATTTCTATTCCAGCTATTCACTGCCGCGGAATTATCCCTATGCTGAAAGACAAACAAACCAAGGCATTAGAGGCTATAGAAAATGGATTTGTGTCAACTGGTGGTGAAGAAATGAAAGCAGATTTTGATAAGTAAAGTGAATTTAATATGTGGACAGATGTATTGATTTGAAATACGAATAAAACAAAATGTAAGTGCTCTGTTTCATGATGGTGCCTGGCAAACTCTCAATTTTGGCATATATTTTTCCTACAGTGCAACTCCCAATTTTGGTAAAAATACAACATATTATCTTCATCATCTCTTTTGAGTGAAAAAAAAACCACAGGAGCAACACAGTTTTACTAATAATTTACTGTAAGTATAATGAAAGTGGAAAATAATGTAACAATATATAGAATAATTTTAAGTAAACTCAACCTGTAAACAAAGTTACTTAAATATTAAAAGTTCCTAAATTTTAGATTGAGACTTACTGCCTGCTCCCATATTTGAGTCCACAAGATTAAACTTAAAATATCACTAATTGGAAATCTTACCATTATTTTATATGCTACTAACAAAGAAAAACACTGCTAACTATATTTGATATTTTATATTCTTAGCAATTAGAAACTTCACTTTATATTTCTTGAAGGGACCATTTTGCATTCAATTGGACACAGATACTATTTATTTCAGGCATATATATAAAGATAAGCAAAACGAATTAGTCAAGGTGATTTAATTATTCACATTCAAAATCATTTTTAAATTGAAACTAATACTGCTTCCACTCTTCCACATATGATGTAGTCTTCTGCCCCCATCAAGGCCATTACTTGAAATATTTCCTAAAGAATTAAGTGCCATCAAGGCAGGATTCTTAAACCAACTGATTTATCTACACTGAAGCTACTTTTTGAATTCACTTTTAGCAATAATGATAAACATGTCTGACTACTTCTGACCCAAACCCAAACCTTTCCTACACTCATCTAGTTTTTAGTGGATAAAATAATACTTTACAATTGTTCTCAAATTTTCTTCCAAGCCGCTGACATTTATTTTGCATATTTTGATGTGGCCATTAAAAAATATTTACTGAAGAGAAGTGAATGACAATCAACACTATCAATGACATGTTGCATCCAGGTATTAGAAATATTAAAAAGCCAAAAAGAATCAATGTATCTTAGAATCAATAGATGTGTGGTTATGTACTAGCTGAAAATTACTGTAATTAATGTTCAGTGGAATTGGGTAAATTAAAAATAAAATCCTAAGCACCCCAACTGATTGAGTGGAACCACTTATGGCCAAGAGGACCCAGAGAAACCTGAAAAACTGAGTTGTTGGCCATGACAGGATGAGAGATTAGACATGCCCCGTTATATTCCCTCCTTTTTGGAGTTTAGACACAACTGAGCAGTATTAATATTAAAATAGGGTTCATAGAACTAATAAAACAGGCTTTTTGTGGCAAGATATGAAATGATAAACAGGACCTAAAGTCATGCCAGATAAGGGTTAAGTCAAATGCCCCTGTCGGTCACTCTGACACAGTGTACTGGTTAAAAGAATTCCTTCTTTTAAATATTTCTTTCTACTGACTCCAAATTTTTTGTCAACACTCTACTTTTATAACAAATTGCAAATTAAGAATCTCTGAACCTTCCTATGCCCCATAAGCCCCCACTTGAAGCTATCCCAACTTTTGGAGCCAAACCAATGTTTAATTTCATGTGTTGATTTATGACTTTGTAACATCTACTTCCCTAAAATGTATAAAACAGGGTTACGACCTATCTGCCCCTGGACCACTTACTCAAGGCTTCTTGGGTTTGTGTTTTTCCCTGGGCTGCAGTCACAATATTGGCTTAGAATAAGCCTCTTTAATATATTTTTACAGAGTTGATGTCCCTTTCTTTTCTTTCTTTCCCTTTCTTTCTTTCTTTCTTTCTTTCTTTCTTTCTTTCTTTCTTTCTTTCTTTCTTTCTCTCTCTTTTTCTTTCTCTCTCTCTTTCTTCTTTCTTTCTTTTTCTTTCTTTCTTTCTCTTTCTTTCTTTTTCTTTCTCCTTCCTTCCTTCCTTCCTTTCTTCCTTCCATCCTTCCTTCGTTCCTTTTCTTTTCTTTTTCTTTCTTTTTCGGACAGTCTTACTCTGTCACCCAGGCTGGAGTCTAATGGCATGATCTCTGCTCACTGTAACCTCTGCCTCCTTAGTTCCAGTGATTCTTCTGCCTCAGCCTCCCAAGTGGCTGGGATTACAAGCACACACCACCATGCCTGGCTAGTTTTTGTATTTTTAGTAGAGATGTGGTTTCACTGTGTTGGCCAGGCTGGTCTCAAACTCCTGATTTCAAGTGATCCGCCTGCCTCGGCCTCCCAAAGTGCTGGGATTACAGGCATGAGCCACTGCACCGAGACTACAGTTTGATTTTTCTATTAACAATGTAAAAGCCCCAGAAAGCATTTACATTTTGGCTGAGGGGCCTTTATATTTTCAGAATATGTAATCCCAAACTATTTCTTCATTAATTTTTCTGGAAACACGTACTGACCTCTTACTATGTTCTCTATGAGGCACTGGGAGAAATTAAAGTCATAGTCTCTCTTTTGAAGAATTTCCAGCATAATGGGAGGGAAGGAAAATTTTAACAAAATCGTAACTCAGAAAGGCAAGTGTTTTGCCAAAGGTAAGCTCAGGGTTTTGGAATCACACTTTGAGAGCCTTCTAATCCAGGTTGTGGAGAGTGAGAAGATTCCTGAAAGCAATAAAACTTTAGTCAAGTTAGGATGGAAATGTTCTGCATTAAAAAGCAGAAAAATAGAAGGAACCAGAAAAGTGTGCTGTTTAGGAAGAAGCATGAATATGTATGAGCATGTGCAAAGCTAAAGAGGGGAGTGAGAAACATGGTGAAGTCCAGGAAGTGTAAGTACAGTAGCTCGAAAGGTCGGGATTAGGGCCTTGTAGGGTGTGGTGAGTATTAAAGCTGGTGAGGCAGTCCTCAGCAGCCAGCTCACAAATGTCTTCAGCCGGGCATGAAGATTAAATTTTACACAAGAATAAACTGTAGCTTCTGAAAGAATTCAGAAAAGGATTTGATTTAAATTGTATAAAGGTTCACACTTTATAAACCCATTAGGGTAAAAAAGGTGGGGAGAGCTAAAATGATGCTAAGGATGTGGTTTACTTCCCAATGTTCTCAGGTTCTGCCTCGCTCAGTTCACTTTTGAATTTTACCTGCTTGTAAATCAAAACATTGCTTTATGCGTAACTATGAGTTTGCCTGATTGGAGAACTATAGAAGGTTTAGAACATTTAGATCCAGGGGGAAAGGGCTTCGTCTAGTGATCTGATTTACTGCACTGGATGCTTTGTTCAGGTGAAATATTACTTAAAAGCAAATATGTTAAAGAGATTTTAAAAAAAGAACTTGGTGAATGGATTGTTGGTGAAGGAGGGGAATCCAAAGACTGGCTCCTCAGTAGAGCTCCTGCACAAGCTCAAAAGCCACTGCTTTCTTCCCGCTCTTACTGCTATGAACACCAAGGCTCAAAATGCTCAACAGACTCACGTGGCTCTTGAATGCTAAAGCCAAAGTATAAATTCCACCTTTACAGAAGGGTCTAGTTGGCTTTTGTCTTCACTAAGCTGCCTTTCAGGCTTTCTGGAGTTAAAGTCTGTATTTGGAAAACTAGGTAAAAGAATCTCACAACTCACTTCTCCTGAAAAAAGAAATCTGTGCAATTTGTTCAGTATAAATGCAGAGAAACTCAACTTTTTTACTGTTTGTTTGCTTGTTTTTGGTGAATATGGTATTCAGTTTACTACACAAATAATCTAGATTTGTTCTTTCATATTACTTCTTTCCATGCGTATGCAGGAAGAGAATGTTTATAAGGCAGAGAAAAGGTCTATCAAATTTGCCTGTTTGATTTTCAAATATAATTTCTCATCTAAGGGCTTCTCATATTTGCCTCCTTTCCTCTGCCCAAAGTTATTTATTCAGTAAAATTTTACTGAAGCATAATGGACTCTGTGTATGTGTGCATGTACATATATGCTTGTTTGTTTAGTGGGAGTAGTGGTAAGAAGTATTGATGGTAAAGAAGTTAAGGGAAATTAATATATATTTTTTTCCAAACTACCTAGGACAGATATATTAACATGGCCATATTGGTGGCCATTAGCATAATGATTCAATTAAATGAGATAGGTCCATTCCACCTCCATTTAATCAATTTGGTATAGACACAATAGGCATCTACTTGTGAATACTGGTGGGGAAGAAATGGTATTTTATGTATTAAAGTACATAAATGATATTTTATGTGCCTCCTAACTTAAAGTATTTAAATATTAAAAGCCATTTGAACATTTGAATTCTTTTTTATTTTACTTTAGGTTCTGGGGTACATGTGCAGGTCATGCAGGGTTGCTGTATAGATGCATAAATACGCAGGTGGTTTGCTGCCTCTATTCCCCCTTCATCTATATCCAGCATTTCTCCCCATGTTATCCCTCCCCACTCTCCCCACACCCCCATCCCTCCCCTAGACCCCCTCACTGCCCCCAGTATGTGATGCTTCTCTCCCTGAGTCCACGTGTTCTCAATGAGCTTTTTTTTAAAAGTTCGCCACACTTTGAAAATTGTTATTTATTTATTTATTTGTTTATTTATTGGTGACATTTACCATAGGGCTAAAGGAGCTCTTTTAAAAATAGTTAAGTAAAACAGAATTATGGTTGAAGATAAGCTGGAGGCAAAGAACTAATGAAAAAGCTATCCTGTTGTGAAATCCAGAAAATTGGGAGCTATAAGTAGCATGGATACTGTATTTAACAGTGTTAAAACTATCTGGAGTTTGTAGATTTGGGGAGTTTTGTAAATCTTACTATCTCCAACTTAATACTAACCTGTAACACAATGTCCAAGAATATAAAAAATCATGTATGTTGAAATTAAATTAAACAATGCTTTTGAAAATATCTAGTTAAGTTTTGCTATGTGTGTGTCAAAGAAAGACTAATTTTAGTTTTATGGTCATTATTACAATTTACATTGTAGCCTTTTAAGCAGACACAGGTGATCAGAAACCTTAAGTTGACACAGTAGTGAGCAAAATGCATTCTGTAGTGAGCGGATAGCGGATATACTGAAGCATTTGACAAAAAAAGTCAGATGTAAGTGAAATTCAGTAGCATTCTATTTTCAGTCATTTGCACTTGACATCATAAAGAATAACATTCTTAAAACGTCATTTCTGAGGGAAAAAAACCTTTTGGTAAAGGTATAGGCAAGTCTGTTGGTATTTTAACATATTCAAGTTTGAGTATATTGGAGTTGGACTGTCACCTGATTTTCTGTAAGCTTCGACTACACAAAACCTACAGAACTTGTCTCGATCACAGCATTTAAGAGAAGATGGAAAGTGTTCTTTTTCTGGAGCTCTTTCACCTCTAATAACATCTGTCAGCTTAGGGCCCAAAAAGGACTATTGGTAAAACTTTCAAAAATTTTTTTCAACTGCCTGAACATAGCAGTACCTAAATATAACTCAACTGTTATATTTATGATGCACACATAAAATAGAACATTGTGCAGCTGTAAAAAACATAAGAAAAAAAGGTGTTTGAAGATACTTTTCAAAATACAATATTATGTGAAGAAAGCAAGGTGATAAACAAGGTCTACACAGTTCTGTATGTATTTTATCAAAGTACAATAGTTTATATTGTGTTTGCTCCTGCATGTATAAACTATCCTAAAAGAACAGTAGAGGAACTGACAATATCTCCCTGCCCCCACCTCAACCACCCTTGGAGAAGTGTGGATGTTGGACGGCCGGAGTGGACTGGAGTGGAGATGGACATTTTTCTATATATTCTTTTGTACATTTAAAAACGTTTAACAATATCAATGTATTATCAATTCAATTAATTACATATTGAATGGTCCAATAATTAATGAGTAATTGACATTAAGCTGATTATAATTTGTTTGCATGGGACTCTTGCTTCCACTGAGCATAAATATCAAATCTTACTTAAGAAATTCTGGGCCGGGTGCAGTGGCTCACGCCTGTAATTCAAGCCATTTGGGAGGCCAAGGCAGGCAGCTCACCTGAGATCAGGAATTCGAGACCAGCCTGGCCAACATGGTGAAACCCGTCTCTACTAAAAATACAAAACTTAGCTGGGTATGGTAGTACATACCTGTAATCCCAGCTACCCAGGAGGCTAAGGAAGGAGAATCGCTGCAACCTGGGAAGCTGAGGCTCCAGTGAGCCAAGATTATGCCACTGCACTCCAGTGTGGGAGACATAGTGAGATTCCATCTCAAAAAAATAAAAATAAAATAAAAAGAATCTCTGAATATAAGACATCAGTCAACTTGTATATTTAAAATTATTATGTATTGGACCGGAATGTTCAACAGTTTCAAGGTGAAAACAGTTAAAAATGGAAGGGTAAAAATGGTCCAAATCCCTGCTCTGATAGTCGACTAAGTGAAAGGTCTCAGTTGCATTTGGAAGGGTTGTATCTTACTTACCAGCAGTTGACACTGACAGTGATATACAAGAATGATGCCAATCAACGAATGAAGTGAGAAGGTCTGAAGTCACACAGAAACAAATTAGAACTATAGCTAAATAGAGAAGGGCCAAGGGTAAAAATTAAAAGCATGAGAGTAGAGTTCCAGGATTGGAGAGCCAGGGAGACACTCAATGACTGGAGAACAGGAATAGTAAGGGAAAAGGTGTTCAGAGTTCCATATGTCTATATTTTATTACTTTAACAAGGACATTAAGTGCAATAACAAGACAAACATCTACCACAGGCCAAGCAATTTAGGATATTATTCTATTTCTGCCCCACAGCAATGGAGGCTATGAATTATGTTTCCTTTGCCATTGTGGGTATTTTAATGGGAAAGTTTGAAAAGCACTTTTCTAAAGAAGCATGCCACAGTCTAAAACGAACAAACAACAAACACTCCAAAAACTCACTATCATTCTTAACTCTTCTATTGCCATAGGCAGATGATCAAGACTTGACCCTATTGTTTATTATTGAATCCCTAACAGCTACCTGGCATATTTAGCAGAAACTAATTTAGAAACAAATGTCCCATGTTTTCTAATTCTCCTTTTCTTATTTACTACACCCGGAATCATCTTATGAAAACACAATTCTAAAGCTGGCATAAGGAAGGTTCTTATGCATAAAGACCTTCTTACGTGGAGTATAAAATCCAAAATCTTAGGAAATTATATGTTTTTAACTCTTTCCTGAACATACCATGAAAACTCTATTACATCAGTTTTCGACTTTTCTGTCCACCTATTACATCCTTTCTTTCCTTGTCCAACTTGTGAACACCTGTTCATCTGATCTCCAAATTCCAGCTCTGTGAACTGTTTCCTCTCCTCCCACAAATAAACAGAATTAATAACTCTCTAATCAATGTTTTAGAACCTCTAATTGGCCCCTTTAGCATATTTTAGGAGAATCAGATTAGTTGCATTCATCTTTATATTCATAGCACCTACGACAGTGGCTAGATCACACAGAAAATAAACATTTATGAAGTTAAACTGCATTTTGCAATGTCTGTCCTCTCAAATCTCAGTAAAGTTTGGGGATATCTCATTGGGAGTACAAGTTTCTCTGTAAGTTCAAGGGTTCATACTTGGTTACACTTTAACTCACTGCAAGCACTCCCATATCTTTCTGGCAGAGTGAGATACTCTGGCAACTCTTTGTTATATCTTTGTTTTGGAACTTACAACGTATCCATCCCTCTTTACTTAGTCCATCACCATTACATTTTCTCATAAATAACAGTAATCTTTAATATTTATAGGTGTTTATGTAACCACTTTGTGATAAGAACAGTGCTGAAGGATTAATCTGTCGTCACCTCACGTAAATATCACAATAATTTTTTGAGAGAGGTATTATCGCTAAGGCCATTTAAAAAATAAGCCTGAGAGATTATTTTACCAAATTTGCATTCTAGTGGCTAAAACAGGAGCTGAACTCAATTTCTTTGACTAAAGCTTGTTCTTTTTCTCTCTGCTGTGCAAATCTTTCCCTAATTTTAGAGTTGCTATTTGAAGAGCACATATTGTGGTCAAGGCACTGAGTGTACTAGGCACTTGCCACATACCCCTTTAATCTTTAAGGCATATTTTCATTCTGCAGCTGAAGTTGCAGACAGTCATGTTGTCAGGCAATTTGCCTTTGTTTACACAGCTCCTAAATAGTCATAATCACATAAGTCTGACTCCAATATTTATTATTTTTATCACCTTACCATCACAGTAGAAGTCTGTGGAAGAAATAAATGAATTGATATATGCATAACTATCAGAATGTCTATTTGTACAAAAATCTCTTGAACCCAAAGGACTGAAATCTACTTACTGAAGAAGGCTGGAGGACATCAGAGGGAGGAAAGCATAGAGGGGAATTATTCTTACAGCTAAGCCATGAAGAAAGAAAAAAACAAATGCAGAAGTGTATATCTCTTTCCAGTTCTTTATATTCACGAACGTGTGTCTGTCAAGAGGGTCCCTCAGAAGAAGGAGGACATTATAAACTGGGAGAAGCTAGTTTTCTTTGGGTGAGGTTTCTTCAATAAACTTTGTATTAATCCCTGGAAATTTTAGGCTACTATGGTTTTTCTCTACAATCCCCTAGTTTGAAAAATTCATACATGGTCAAAGAAAGAGAGATATTAATAGTACTTCAGGTTCATTTTTATATTGTTCAGCCCAGTATGCCCAGTACATTCTTTGTTAGGGCGCAGAGTCTGCTTTTGGCTGGAAATTCCTTTTTCTGAAAATAAAAAGAGCAGAATACAACAGGCTCAGAGAGTATTTAAATATATCCCATATGGGAAGGTTCAACAGTTATCCACAAATTTAGGCTCAACAAAGTTGAATGCTTTCTTCAGTCATTCCAGAAAGTGAAAATAGCCCTTTCTTTCTTTTCTATAATCAGAAAATCAGCAAATCTGGGAGAGGTTTTAAATAAGCATTAGACATATTATTTATATATTTTGTATTTTCTGAATTCTTCAGTTAGATTCCAACATTAAAGAAGCTTTGGCAGGTGAATACTTTCAAGGGGGTAAAGTACCTGCTGACAGGTAAGTGTCACAATATTGTAGCTTTCATATGCAAATTGGAACGACTGAGCTGGGTTCTCATGATGGATTTGCAACCTGAAATACACACTTAAAAGAAATAAAATGTTTTAACAATAAAATATGAGACTATTAATCTCCAGTTCACTTTGATGTGACAGAATATAAAATCAACAGCAATTTCCCTAATGGTGCTGTTGCTCCCCTTTCCCAATAATTGATTTTAATGTCAAATTAAACATCAGCACGTTGTCAGCCAGGACTTGCAGTTGCATGTTGCACTCGAGCCTGTTTTGAGCTAAGGTGTAAATCTCAGATTGGGTTGAATGGTCATGTTTTCCAGATAGTCATGGACTGCAAGTCAGATGCTTCACTTAGAAAAAGATTTATTTGAACTGTGTAGCAAGTAGACATTGATAAATAAACTTATCTTCTCAAAGAGGAATAATTGCTAGGAACATGAGTTTTCACATGCAGCATGGGCTCAATTACTCCATTTATTTATGTAATCAGGGAAAGTTCTTGATGTATTCCAGTTAGAGACAGCATATATACACCAACCTCTGCTTTACCAGCTCTTGACAGCAGCAGTGAGATTTTAAATAAGTATTGATGAACAAAGTTGACTATTTGGCATTCAAGCTTTCATCCAAGGCTGTGTATTAATTTCTAGTCCTTCCTATAACTTAGGAATTAGTATACAGATTCAGGACTCCTGTGTAAAAAGAACAATTTGTTCTCATACGATTATTCTAGAACAAACTTTCACTCCAAATATTTGGGTACGTATTCAGATGAGAGAAGTGTGTTATTCCAACCCTATCCCTTACTAATTGTGGGACTCCAGGCAATTTACTTGTGATTTCTCTATATCAGTGTCATCATCTACCAATTGAGACAATAACTAGACCGATCTCATAAATTCATTGTGATGATTAAATGCGTAAATGGCAGCATACTTGCTAGCTCATGGTAGACTGTATTATTGTGTATTTTTGTCTTTTACTTATCAAATAGCATATTTAAAATAGAATAGATTTCTGATATCTAGTTTGCTCTGAAAAGTCAAGATTTTAGAATTATAGTCAAAAGTTCAGAAGTTACCTTCTGTAAATAATCCCAAACCAACATGTGTGGAAGAGTTATTTATTCATTCACCCACTATTAACATGTACTATCAGTGAGTAAACATAGATCTCCAATTTATGATCAAACCAATATTTAAAAATGCCAAAGCATTTGGAGACAAACATGCATTCTATTATCAAATGATAATTTTTATATGAAGAAAGTTAACTTGTATATTATTAAAATCAACCTTAACAAGTAAGCGACAAATGTAATAGAGGCTTCGAATTTACAAAATAAATCTTTAATGTTTGGAGTACAGGGATATTATCTCATTATTGTAAGTAGGCAGATAATTCAAACCTCACTTTTAGTTCTGGTTTACATCTGGTTCTTGCGAAATTGCAGAGGATGTTTTAAACCCTCTAGGTTTTGAGAACGGTTACTGTTAAAACAAAGCAGCGAATAAAGAAACAACAAAACTTGGAATGTACTTGAAGGGATGGGAAATTGACCTTTATTAAACACAGAACAAGTTGCAGAAACTCCGCTATACTTTTTTGCATACTTTGTATCAACTAACTATCACAAAACCCATATAAAGTATATATTATCTTTTATGCTTTAGTAAAATTAAGTACTTACCAAATTTTATACAGTTTAACAAGTGGCAAATTTGAGATATTCACAAAGCCCATTTTCTACCCAGATGCCTCTTAGCATATTAAGGAAAAGAAGGAGGTACAAAGAAAGTTATTTTTCAGGTCCCATCAGATCCAGATAAGTTCTAGGAAGAGAGGAGGGTAATTCCTTAAAAAGTAAGATATGTGAAAATCCTGATTTAAAACCCTACTCTTCTCTAAATGAAGTTGGTTATCACATTCAGCCAGCATATGGGTTTGCTGGTCAGTCATTTATCTTTGTGTGTGCAGGTAGAATGAAGGAATGTAAAAAAATAGAAGTCAGTGGGGAGGAGGTGGTGACCTGTTTTCCTCTAGAAAACAACAAAATTAGTCATCATCTTGCCAAACATAACCCTCATTTCTTATGTAGAACAGGATATGAAAAATTAGTTGCCTAGAACACAAAGATTTAGAGTAGGTTAAAAACAGATACTATACTGGCATAACCATTCCTGTAACTTAGAATTAAACAGTCTACCAGCACTTTTCTTATCATTTTGAAGGTGTACTATAGTTGTTAACAGAAATATTGTGTCAGTAGCTTGGAAATGGAATGTAGGTATATAATGGGAGAGTGTATTTGTAAACCATATGTTTGATATGAAGTTCATATCAAAATATGTAAAGAATTCAACTCAACAGTAAAAAAAAAAATTAAAATAAAAATAAACAATTAAAAAATGGTCAAAGGACCTGGATAGACATTTCTGAAAAGAAGACATACGTCAATACGTATATTTTTAAAATGTTCAACATCACCAATCGTCAGGGAAATGCAAATCAAAACCACAGTAAGATATCATCTTAACATCTGTTAGAATGGTTATTATCACAAAGTTGAAAGATAACAAGTATTGGTGAGGATGTGGCGAAAAGGAAAACTTTGACACATTGTTGTAGAGAACGCAAATTGGCATAGCCATGAAAACATGTAAGGTGGTTCTTCAAAAAATTAAAAATCAAATACCACATGGTCCAGCAATCCGTCTACTGGGTATATGTCCAAAGATAATGAAAGGGGCATGTTGGAGAGATATTTGCACTCCCATGGTCGGTGCATTGTCATTTACAATAGCCAAAATATGGGCTTAACCTAAGTGTGCATTGATTGAAGAATGCATAAAAGTGTGATATGTATACAACACATTATTATATTTTTAATATATATACATTATATAATTATAATACAATTATGCTATATATTATTATGTATCACATTATTCAGCCTTAAAAAAGAAGGAAATGAAGACCAGTCCTGGTGGCTCATGTCTGTAATCCTAGTGTTTTGGGCAGCCAAGGTGGGAAGATCACTTGAGGTCAGTAGTTCAGGAACAGCCTGGCTCTGACCAAGGCCAACATGGCAAAACCCCATGTTTAAAAAAACAAAAGAAGAAGAAGAAAATCCTATTATTTGTGACAATGTAGATGAACTTAGTGGACATTAAGTGAAAAAAGCCAGGCACAGAAAGACAAATACCACATCATCTCATATATGGACTGTAAAAAGTCAAACTCACAGAATTAGAGAGTGAAGGCAGAGAGGGATTAGAGATATGTTGGTAAAGGACACAAAATTTTAGTTAAAGAGGAGGAATAAGTTCAAGGGCTCTATTGTACATTATGGTGATTACAGTTCACAGTATACTGTATACTTAAAATTTCTAACACAGTAGCTTTCACCAAAGTAAAATAATAAACATGTGAGGCAATTCCAATTTTAAATAGCTTTAAAATCAATTTAAAAAGATACTTATTAATTTAAAAAGATAACTTATCAATTTAAAAAGAAAAAATTGAAAAATTAGGAGAAAATTAGTACAAATTTAATATCATTTGCTACAACTTTTACAGATAGATACAGGAGTAGTCCTTAAGAGCAAGTAGAGACATAATGAACACAAAGTCAACAATTGATTTGGCTTGCCTGTGGTCCAAATTTTCCTTGACATTTAAAGCTAATTCTTGACATAAGATACTTTTCTAATTTTTCAATAGAAAATAAGTGAGGAATCCAAATCTATTTATTTAAATTGAAGTTAAGAGAGAAAACAGTTTGTAAAAAAAGAGTTCCAATGTAGAATCTGAATAGTATTCAAAACAATATCTGTAACCTATATGCTTCTCTTCTGCTTATGTTACTGGTGACTCAGAAGTTCTATGAAAAGTTTTCATCTGGTGATTGAACTTCAGATTTGAGATGAGAAATTCTAGTATCACACAGTTGACCAGTGACAGGATCTACAAAAGGATCTATAAACATCATTTTTCTGAAAATTAAATAGCAAAATATATTTTACCTGGGCAACAGAGTGAGATCCTATCTCAAAAAAGTAATGGAAGACATATATCATCTTCTTTCAGGATTAATGATTAGAATTTTGAAAAGGAAATCTCTGATGAAGGTATAGTATAAATTATGTAAATACATGTAAGCACTTAAAGTATAGGGGAATAAAGTTTAACATATTATTTGTAATGTTAAAATCATGTATTTCAGATTGCACCATCTCCTTTATAAATTTAATTAAATTAAAAGAAACTTTGAAAGATATCTAAGATGAGGTAAGATTAGAATAAAACTAAAAGAGACTATGAAAAGTTAAGTATGAATATTAGAGATATAAATCAAGCTATAGTGGAATTAGTATGACATTAGTTAAAATCAACAATTGGCATTAAAAAAAATAAAAAAAACTCAGAGAGGTAGAGAACAAGCAAGAAACTATTCCAAAACACAAAAGAGAAGGACTAAGGACAAGTAACTCTTAGAATATAATGCCTGAAAACAACCAATATAAAGACACATACATCTAATTCTATTCTTGAAAAATACATTAGAACAATTGGGCCTGTTTCCATAGTTAGTATTAATGGAAGAAAACTTTTTTGACTTATGGAATGATAGAACTGCATATTAAGAAGATTCACAGTAAACAGAGAAGGGATAAATAAATATTGTGACCCAACCTTGTGATATATTTGAATGTTAAGGATGAATTAGAATTTTTTCAAACACCCAAAAGGAAATGAAGTAACTATTAAAAGAATAAAAATAATACTTTGTTTCTGACAGAAAATAATTGACCAATGTTTATAGAATTTGAATGAAACAATTATCGCAATTTCTACATATTTTACTTATGAAAGTCAAATAATCATGTGTGACTCCAGATAAAGAAAGGACATCACCTATGCAATTAAAGATATACTTTATTCAAGAAAAAATACAAATAAAAATACAAATTAAAAAATTGAAAAATATAGAAACAACTATGAAAGAAATAATAACTAAGTAACTTATGAATAGAGTTATAAAACAATAAATATGTCGTCAGTAATTTCTGGAAATTAAGATGTAGAATAATCTAACAATTTGACAATGAAAGATAGGAAAAATATGAGATCTAATAATAAAAACTACAAGGTCAGAGTTAAATGGTAAGTAAAACTGATTTAATTGCCTGGCTTTATGTATGGTAATGTTAAAGGGGGGCTTTCTTATCATTAACATTTTTGATAATAGAGAAATTTTAGTCCAATGATTTTCTTCAAAGTCTCTAAGAATCAACATTGTGAAAATGGCCATACTGCCCAAAGTAATTTATAGATTCAATGCTATCCCCATCAAGCTACCAATGACCTTCATTATAGAACTGGAAAAAAACCACCTTAAACTTCCTATGGAACCAAAAGGGAGCCCACATAGCCAAGACAATCCTAAGCAAAAAGAACAAAGCCAGAGGCATCAAGTTACCTGATTTCAAGCTATACTACAAAGCTACAGTAATCAAAACAGCATGTTACTGGTACCAAAACAGAGATATAGACAAATGGAACAGAGCAGAGGCCTTGGAGGCAATGCTACACATCTACAACCATCTGATCTTTGACAAACCTGACAAAAAAAAGCAATGGGGAAAAGATTCTCTGTTTAATAAATTGTGTTGGGAAAACTGGCTAGCAGTGTGCAGAAAGCAGAAACTGGACCCCTTCCTGACACCTTACACTAAAATTAACTCCAGATGGATTAAAGACTTAAACATAAGACCTAACACCATAAAAACCCCAGAAGAAAACCTAGGCAAAACCATTCAGGACATAGGCATAGGCAAGGACTTCATGACTAAAACACCAAAAGCATTGGCAACAAAAGCCAAAATAGACAAATGGGACCTAATTAAACTCCAGAGCTTCTGTACAGCAAAAGAAACAATCATTAGAGTGAACCGGCAACCAACAGAATGGGAAAAAATTTTGCAATCTACCCATCTGACAAAGAGCTAATATCCACAATCTACAAAGAACTAAAACAGATTTACAAGAAAAATACAAACCCATCCGAAAGTGGAAGAAGGATATGAACAGACACTTTTCAAAAGAAGACACATCTGAGGCCAACAAACATATGAAAAAATGCTCATCATCACTGGTCACTAGAGAAATGCAAATCAAAACCACATTGAGATGCCATCTCATGCCAGTTAGAATGGCGACCATTAAAAAATCTGGAGACAACAGGTGCTGGAGAAGATGTGGAGAAACAGAAACACTTTTACACTGTTGGTGGGAGTGTAAATTGGTTCAACCATTGCGGAAGACAGTGTGGCGCTTCCTCAAGGACCTAGAAATAGAAATTCCATTTGACCCAGCAATCCCATTACTGGGTATATATCCAAAGGATTGTAAATCATTTTATTATAAAGACACATGCACACATATGTTCATAACAGCACTGTTTACAATAGCAAAGACCTGGAACCAACCCAAATGCCCATCGATGATAGACTAAACAAGGAAAATGTGGCACATATACACCATGGAATACTATGCAGCCATAAAAAATGATGAGTTTGTGTCCTTTGTAGGGACATGGGTGAATCTGGAAACCATCATTCTCAGCAAACTGACACAGGAACAAAGAATCAAGCACCACATGTTCTCACTCATAGGTGAGTGTTGAACAATGAGAACACGTGAATGCAGGGAGGGGAGCATCACACACTGGGGTCTGTTGGAGTGGGCGAAGGAGGGACAGCAGGGCTTGAGGAGGTCGGGGAGGGATAACATGGGACAAAATGCCAGACATAGGTGATGGGGGGATGGAGGCAGCAAACCACATTGCCATGTGTGTACTTAGGCAACAATCCTACATGATCTGCACATGTACCCCAGAACCTAAAGTATAATAAAAAATTTAAAAAACTAAAAAATAAAATCTCTATTTCTTTACTACTAGAATTTAAGGCACTATGCATGGCTTCCAAATGACTAGTTTAAGAACAAGAAAGAAACTAGAGTTTATATAGCAAACACAGAGGAAATGGGAAAAAATCAAGCCAAAAAATGTAAAAATATGAAATAGGAGAACTAGTAAAATGGGATGATAAAAATAAAAGTAAGAATATTCTTTGTAACAATACAAAATGAATTTTATTCTTCTGGTAAAAATCTAGGATTCTCCAAGTAGGTCAGAAATAAAATCTAACTCTGCTAATTACAGGAAAGTTACTTAAAATAAAATTGTTCAGTAATATTAAAACAAAAAGATAGACAAAATATTGGGAAAGGAAAACAGAGTTGGCAATTCTAATGTGAGAGAGAGATTTCAGAACAAAAGCCTTGCAATAAAAATATATATATATAACATAAAGGCATCAAAGACACAAAATTGTATGTAACATACATATATTCATACATTTTTAAGGAACAAATTTATTTCTAGAAAAGTGTATTAAAAGGAATAATAATAAATGACACATATGTATTTATGTATCAATCACACTTTTTAAATAGTGAAGATGTGTTAGTATCATAAATATCTAACGATAGAGAATTGGTTACACAAATCATGGGACATTCATACCTTAGACTATCCTATTGTTAATTAAAATATGCAAAAGGTCAATAATTAATTATATTTTAAAATATTTGCAATTTGTGATTTATTCAACTTAAGATATTAAGATAGACCAAATAGATAGCATGATAAATATTGTTATGTACATTTAAAAAGAGACCAACAGCATATGATCTAAGATGCCAATGGTGATTATTCCTTTGATTAAATAAAGGATGTAACACACTGCATGTTACAGAACTCAACTCAAAAGAACTTAACCAAAAAGAATATTTAATTTCCCTGTATAACTGAAAAGTCCAGAGATAAGTCTGTTTCCTAGCAGAGGTTGATCCAGGCATTAAAACAATGTGAGAATAATTTTATTTATCTTTATTATTCAGCACTATTTCTGCTATGTGGCTTTTTGTTTGCTTTTCATTTCCTTTCTCTTGTTCCTTAAGTTACATATGACAGTCCTCAGTAGCTTCAAATTTCTGTCTTCTTGTGATTAAATCCAGAGACAAAGAAAAAGAAAAGCATCTTTTTCCAATAGCATCAACATAAATTCCAGGAGTCAATTTTCATGAACCAGTACTTCCTGCCCCTGAACTTATCAGAATGGATTAGGGACCATATATTATGTTAATTCATCAGCTTGGGTTACATGCTGTGCCTCTGAAGTTGAGAGTCGAGCCCATCTGAAGCATATGCATTAAGCGTTGAAAAAGCCATTCCTCTTTACCCCAAATTAGGTAGAAATAAAGGTAGGAAAGAATACTAGAGAGGAAATAATTAGGTTATACTACAATGAATAATTTAATTTTTTGTATTCTTCAGTGTTTTTCAAATGTTTGACCTTGAGCACGTATTATGTTTGTAATTAAAGAAAGCAATAAATATTATTAAATATAATCATGTGTAACAAATACTCTTATCACTTGTCTATTCTTAGAAATATATCCTAAGGAAAAGTTTAAAAGAAAGAAATATATGCCAATTGATATTCATTTCAATTATATTCATAATTGCAAAACAATATATTTAAGTGTAAAATAGCTAAACAATGGTAAAGTCAATTTTAGTAAACTATTCAATCACGTATCAAGCAGTTACATAAATAAATTATTGTAAAAGCTAGTTATGTATAAGATATTTTTATAATATAACATTAAATACAAAAGAACCAACATGTGGGCATCTTATTCTGAGTTGGTAAAAATGCTGGGGCAAGTATTACAAGTGGATATTTAAAGGCGAGAATGCGTATTATGCTTGAATAATTATTTTTGTCATCTAAAATGTGTTTAAAGTTATATAGTTTTAAGCAAAAAGTAAAAACTAATTGAGGATTTTTTTTAGAGTTTGAAATTTATATAAACCTAAGAAGTAATTAGGCTTTGTACATATGTTTATCCTCAGATAGTAAGGCCACATCCTCGTGATGTGTTGTATCATTATATATGTGTTAGGAAGTTTTCCTTGTTGTCAAAAATTATAATATCCATAAAGAAATAAACACACCCTATGTTAGTCGTTACAAATTCAGAATCATATCCATACATTCAGTGTTCATGGTCTTCAATATTAACATTACAGGTAGAAATTCTTTAATTGGCTGTTTTCTTTTCTTTTGCTATATTTCTACTAGTTTTGAAAACTGGAAATTGTCTACACTTTATGACAGACAGTATGAGGTTAAAATTGCCTCCATTATTTACTGCTGACATAGTCTTGGGAAAGTTTCTAAATAGTTATATCTCAGTTTCATCATATGCAACATAGGAGTGTTTTTCCACCTCACTGGGCATTATGTGTACTCAATCATATTTAATAATATTTATTGCTTTTCAAATTAAAAAAGTAACAAATGCTCAATGCCAAATATTTGGAAAACACTGAAGAATAATGAAAGAGAGAGTCTCACTCTGTTGTCCAGTCTGCAGTACAGTGGCACGATCATGGATCACTGCAGCTTCAACCTTCTGGGCTCAAATGATCCTCCTGCCTCAGCTTCTCAAGTAGCTAGGATTACAAATACACACAGCACCTGGCTAATTTTTTGATTTTTTTTTTTTTTTTTTTTTTTTTTTTTTTTTTTAGAAATGAGGTTTTGCTATGTTGCCAGGCTAGTCTTGAACTCCTGGCCTCAAAAGATTCTCCTGGCTTCATCTCCCAAAATGCTAGGATTATAAGCATGAGCTACCACTCCAGGTCAGCACTGTATATATAAAATCAGTTACTTCACTCAAAAGTACTTGATACACTACAGGATACATGCTAGCTCCCTTGAAATAGTAACCGCTTTAGAGACCAAGGAGAAGCAAGTGCTGTAAACAGTTATCCCCCTCTGCCACTTTTTACTCTTTCCATTCAACTACAGGGAACTAATTGAATCCTTTCTCTCTGACAATATAGAAATGGCTGAGGAGGGAGATCTTTCTGGGATATTTCCCAACTGAGATAAACTGGCAAGGAGGATACAAGTTCATTCTAGAAAGACAATCCAAATGAATCCTTACTACCTAAGATGTCCCAAAAGATTCAATAGGAAATGAAAGTAAAAGTGACAGAAAGAACAATGGTGTTAATATGCTTCTAAGTAAAAGGCATATGCATTTCCTGATGTGTGCAAAATGGATATTCTGTTGTAATGCCTAGCCCTCTGGTGGCATTCAATAAGTGCTTAATAATGGCAAGGATAATGTAATTATTTTTCCCCTCTGCCTTTTCAAGAGCTCTCTGAAGTGAGGGCAGTCTATAATCTCTTAATACCTCTAGGAGACTGTGTTAAGTAGCATTACCTGGACTAAGAAAAGACATGCAAGCAAGATCAAGGTCATAGATGATTACTGTTTGTGCTTAAGCATTTTGTCCCACAATTCTGAATTCTTTGATGCCTCTTGTCACACAGCCACCTGGAGAGCAAAGCACTAGAGAAATAGCAGTAAGCAATTAAAATCCCGTTTGCTGCCCTAGGCTTGTTTTGAGTTCATTGTTCAGCAGATGAGCTTGTTGAAGATTTCACTTTCAGCAATTCATTTGATTGAACTTGGGACCAATAAAAGTGAGAGGCCAGATAAACCAGTAGGAAACAGCTACGGTTTGATTACATTAACTAAAATTAGAGCAATAGAAAATAATCTATAAAGTGAAAGCTGCCTGATTGCTTTATTTTTAAATTTTTTAGGTTATGCAAAGACAGGTAGGTCTAACTTTTGTCTCTTTTCATTACCTGGGCTATATTTAATAAGTCAGTTCTCAGAACACAATGGCACCAAGAAGCAGCACTGGCTTTTCCTCCTTTCTTTCAAGCAAGGGTCTTGATAAATTGTCATTAAATGAATCTTCTGACAACTTTTCATGTTTAATTTGGTACCTGATAAACACGGTGAGCTCCTACCTTTCACATGTGCTTTGTATTGAAAAAAATATAATTTGAGATAAATATGATTTGAGAAAGTGCTGGGCTAAGACATGTAGCATGTCATACCACAAATTGTTTATAATGATTCAGGAGAATTACATCATTTAAAATTTTGGTGAGAAAGGTGATTTGAGAAAAAGATATGTAAAAGAGAAGAAGACTAGATATTTCTGATCTAAGGCTATTGGTTAAGTTTGTGAAAACAGATGTCCTTGTTAGGTAACCCTTTTAGTATGATTTCTGACAGTTTATTGGTTTCTTATAATAATCTGTGCTTAACTAAGGCACATGAATTTATTTTAAACACAAAGGATAACTGTGGTAGCCAGCTCCTGAGATGGTCTCAGTGATATTCCACCTTCTAGTATCCACACCTTGATATATTTCCCTCCCACAAAGACTAGTACTAAAGGGGATATTGAAGAAATAACAGTGTGTGACTTTTGAGGCTAGATAAGAAGAAAACATTGAGACTTCCACTTTGCTCTCTCTTGAATCACTCAATATAAGGGGATCCAGCTGCCATGTTGTGAGGATACTCAAGTAGCCCAATGCAGAGGCCCATGTGGCAAGAGATTGCAGCATCCTGATAATAGGTTAAATGAACCAATTTGAAAATGTACCCTGTAGTCCCAGTCAACCAGCCCAACATCTTGACTGCAATCTCATGAGAGACCTAAGCCAAAATTGCCCAGCTAAGTCTCTCTGAAATTCCTGATCTTTAGAAAATGTGAAATAAGAAACATTTATTTAAGCTACTAACATCTGAATTACACACTAATAGATGACAAATATAATAGCTTATAGGAATTATGTCATCATTTACTGAGAAAAATTGTGGTCACAGTTACTTTGAAAATGCTTTCGCAAATTCAAATCTCCTAGCTTTATTTTTAATATGTGATGTACTTTTTTTGCAATATACTTTTTCTTGATGTTCCTTTTTCTAGCAATGTTCTTGCATCCTTTGCACCTGTCAAAATTCCACCTATCTTCTAAGCTTGCAAAAATTCCAAATTCTTTCTACATGAAACCATCTGCTTCATTCAGAGTCAAGGACATTCTTTAGAACTCTCATGATACTTCATTTTTACCTATCTCATTGCACATAATATATTGTAATGTTATTTCTTCTTATTTTAACATCAGCATGATAACATTCTTGAGACCTTGGGCCTGTATCTTACTGGTCTCTTATGCATACTGGGGACTGTGATAGGGTAAAAAAGTGTCTCTGGGGTGAGATAAAGTCAACTGGAACAGGATTCAAATTCTTATCATTTCAAAGTGCAAGTTAACTCATCTTAAAGCTGTGTGTAAGTACAACTAGGTTTCAGAGTTATGAAAATGTAATTGGTATAATTTAGAAAAGGTACTAAATTTATTGTTAGCATATTGTAAGTACTCAAAAAGTTATGTCATTTTGTTTTTTCTTCATTATATAATAACATTCAATATATATTGACAACTTCTTACATTTCAAGCTGCATTTAAGCTCTTCCTGTTGTTTATCTTATTTAATCTGCTCACAACCTTTATTCAGCATCACTGCTCAAAGCGAAGAAATCAAAACATCAGGAAGTTGAAAAGCTTGCCTGAAATCAGAAAGCTAGTAAGTGGCTGTCTGGATTAGAAACGGCTATTCTGAGCATAGCAGCCAGTGCCTAACCAATATATCATATTGCCCTTTCCATAAACTTGAGTTGAATATGTGAGATTACTGGACAGATACAAGATGTGTTATTTACTTGGATATGTTTGTCTTCATGAATCACATATATTTCTTGCATACTTCCAATAATTAGCCAACAGGTCCAGATTAAAAAAAAACAAAAACAAATATGAGGATGGAAGTAGACTTCTTTTGTATATTTATCTAGAGATAACTCATTCCTTTGTAAATTGAGAGAAGTTAAATAGAAAATCATAGGGAATAAGAATGGTCATTGATTATGCAAGCAGTTTTTCTTTAAAATTTACAAAATGTAAAACCACATCATCCACCCCATTGATATAGCTTATCAAAAAAATGAAGTTGGGGAGTGTGTCACTGCAATTAATGGCACCATTGGCAAATTTGTTTTAAAAATCCATTTTTGAAATAGGGATAATAATAACCCTATGTGGATTATTATGAAGAGTAATTTACTAATCTTTTGAAAACCTCTTACACAGTACTAGGCACACTCTGTAAAGGCTAATCCTCTTATTTCTATACTGTCAATAGGCTTAGTCAGGATAGGATAGGTTATGCTTCAGTAACAAGAAATTTCAAAAATATAAGTGGCTTAAAAATAATAAAGGCTTATTCCTGCCTGACACAAAGTCCTCTGTAGGTTTGGATGACTCTGTAAGTTCTATGTGATCATTTAGCACTACCCTTCTATATCAATGTACGTTTCTGAGATTGCTGAATTACAGGAAGAAAAGTTCAGCACCAGAAATTTAGTGCTTTTGTCTAGAAGCAACACTTGTCGCTTCCACGTATATTTCAATAACCACAGGAAGATATATGACCATGTTTAACTTATAAGCATCAGGAAAGTACATTTTCAATTACCATGAAGATAGAGATCTGAAAATAATAAAAGTGGGCTAATCATGATCACATCATTAATGTTTTATTTCTAGATTTATCCACAAGATGAATCATTCTATAAATGGCTTGAGATCATAATGGTTAGGTTCTAAACAGTATTGATTTAAATTCATTTTTGACTATTCAGAGAAAAAGTTATTATTTGTATGGTTAGTTAGTTAAAAATCATCATTTTTCTATATTTTTATTGTTTTATAAGTGAAATTTGACCTATAGCCTGTGTGTAAATATGTATGTGTGTGCAGGAGTTTGCATAATCCTCTCTTATTCTCTGAAGAAAGATGTCAAAGTGATGGATGAGCTTCTGTAATCTCTGCCTCTAACTCCATAGCCTCAATAATTGTGTTTTTAGAGAGAGAAAAACGTTTTAAAGTCACATTCAAGGATTTTCTTGAGAAGTATCCATTGAATTCAGTTGGAACATTGTGCATAAGTTCCTTGTACACTGGACCAAATCTTCCCTTTTCTGCTTTGTTGTGTTAGAGAAGGATACACTCACAGAATACAACTAGAGGAGAAATGTGAAATAGTATGTGATTTTTCACATAAACCTGTAAACACGATCTTTGATAGAGCATAAACTTTCATATCCAAGTTAGCTTCATTATGGCTTTCACAAGCAAAGAAACTATCTATTGATTTTATTCCGCGGCAACCCTCATTGTTATTACCTAACTGTATATTAGTAGACTGACCTCTTCAGAACAGTTTCATGGGATCTTTAACATCTTCTTTTACTCTTCTCAGCCATAACATTATACTGAAATAAGTGCTTGAAAAAGAATATCACATAAGCAACTGGTATATCCTCAACCAATGCTTTTCTTTCTTGTTCCCAAAGAAATATGTTCCTTTTGGAAAGCCAAACTATTCCTCATCCTTCATGTTGTTTTAACACATGAATGATGATGTGTAACTTCAGTAAGATAAAGACAAACATAAACATACATTTAGATGTATGGGGCAATCTCAATAAGCCTATAATTTATTTTGAAAAAACGTTGAATTTTGTTTTGGTAGAGTCCTTTAAATATTATAATATAAATGTCTTTTAGGAAACCCAAGCAAATATATTTATATTTCTTATGTAATAATTACAATCAACACCAGTGTTTGTGTGTATTACATATATTAGTAATTATATCAAATAATTACCTTGTTATAGAACCATCATGAATAAACTATAGTTATAAAAGAGATCAGTGTCAGGTGCATCATTGTGCATAAATTACTAGCTTTTAGTTAACATACAGTCATTAGGAGCCAATGTGAGATCTTAACAAATTAAACTCTGATAATAGATATTAATGGCAATGCACTGGGAATTACTGATGCTAATTTTAAAATGTTGTGGCTTTGGAACAGATTCTTTAAAAAGAATATTTTCAACACCCTGGTGTAAAGCTTCTGTGGGGTTATTTGACAGATGTCCTGTGAGTTCCTTCAAAGCAGGGGATAAAAGTATAGTGCTCCAAACAAGAAAGTGTGAGCAGAATGGCTTTTGGGCATGTGGGTGGGGAGGCTGGCGCTTTCTCAGTTCAATTAAATGGGATTTTAAATTGTGAATTTGTACAGAGCTGAAAAAAGACAGCCATGTGGAAGTTTGTTTTCATTCTTAAAGTAAATCCTATTCTGCCCTTGATACACTCACATAGTGCTCAGTACTGCTAACATAGAATCCTCCTGTAATGTGAGACGTTGGGACACATATGTTGCTAGAAACATGTTTCCTTCTCAGAAACTGAGGTATAGAGTAGCTACAACCAGTTTGCTCTCACCATGATTGGATTGACTTTCTAAAATCCAAAAGAGTTTTCTCAAGATTCATGGGTATTAGACATAAATGGTCTTGGCTGATGATTTTGATTCCAGTCAAGATGGAGTAAGCACATTCCACCAGACCTCTCCCACTAATTACAACAAAAACTTTGAATATAACACAAGGAGCAACTATTAGCATAGTCTAAAAAATCAAGGGGGCCGGGCGCGGTGGCTCACGCCTGTAATCCCAGCACTTTGGGAGGCCGAGGCGGGTGGATCACGAGGTCAAGAGATCGAGACCATCCTGGTCAGCACGGTGAAACCCCGTCTCTACTAAAAATACAAAAATTCAGCTGGGCATGGTGGCATGTGCCTGTAATCCCAGCTACTCAGGAGGCTGAGGCAGGAGAATTGCCTGAACCCAGGAGGCGGAGGTTGCAGTGAGCTGAGATCACGCCATTGCACTCCA
>NW_022436964.1:11187662-11278873 GCF_009761245.1 Sapajus apella
AAAAAAAAAAAAAAAAAAAAAAAAAAAAAATCAAGGGAAGATGAATTGTCTAGGGGTGCTTCAGTGGACAGTGTCCTCAGTAATATTTTTGTCTATTCTACCCTGGGTCCTAGAGCAGCCCACAATTTAGAAATGTCAGTGAGAATAGACAAATAAAAATAAAAGTAAAAATCTTACTCTCTAAATTTTAAAGTCCTGAAGGAACCCTTTTAACTATAGAGCCACTCTGGGAAAAAAAAAAAACAAAAAAAATTTCTTGTGAAACTAAATACACATTTAGAAAGTAATCCACATTTTCATTCCTGGAAATTTTCTTTAGAATAAAAAATCCTTATATTAATACACACACAAAACAACACTATGAATATTCCTAGTAGGTTGATTTGTAATCAGTACAAACAACTAACAATCTAAAGCTAAAAAATATAAATAGTTCTATCATATTAATTTTATATGATATATTTTACCCTTACTTTTTTACAGTTCATTGATTACAACCATTAAAAATACATGAATTCTCAGAGGAAATGAGTTTATATGGTATATTGATTGCATTATTAGAAAGTGAATGCTCAAGCCCACTAAATAAAAATGAAGAAAGAAAAACATTGGAACTACAGTATTAGAATTTAACTAAAGTCATCATCTCTCTTTGATATTTTGGCCATCAACATAACTATCTTGGGAACTGTTCTTGGGATTATGATATAAAGTAAATTGTGATATAAAAATGTCTTTTTTCCCCCTATCCTTCTAGTGGAGTTCAAGGAACATGCCAACTTAAAAGACTTATTGGCAATAGCAGGTTGTTCACTCACGCTCCAATACTAGTAGATTTATCAAAGTCTGGCAAAAGCATGGCTAAAATAGACTATTCTAAGGAACATTGTCACCAAGAATTCTCTGCTTATAAAATAATATTTATATGCTTTGTAAAAGTATTTCCTCACTATTTACAAAGGAATCTCACTTCTTCTGTTGACCAGATGCTGCTAATTTTTGAACTGATAGGACTACATAGTTACTGTAACCATGAGGTGAGGCTAGGTCTTGGCAGATATACTAAGAGATAACAGCTACTGTTGGGTTCCTCAAGGAATTTGTATTTTGGATGAATAGATTAGCACCTAGAAAGTCACTAGTACTGAGCAAATGTTTAAATCTATATTATTTATTTATATTCTTGGTATTTAGGAAGAAACTTGGCACACTGTAATTGTTCCATGAATATTTTTAATTATGCTGCAAAGCAGTGTGGTCCTTTGATCAAAAGGAGGATATCAATGAAGAGTGGAATGATTTTAGTGTTTTGAATAATGGTAACAACCCTGTAATAAAAACACCTTCCGAAGAGGAATGGTTTGAAATGATCACCACTCCTATGAATGTATTAAATCTGATGAGTTTCCTAGTTACAGCCTTATTACACTGTGGCTATACCCTGTTATATGGGATAGTACATTTTCCAGGTTTAAAATACAGGTTTATTATAACCTGAGCTAGAAATATTAACTAACTTCTTAGTCAAAGTCAAATAAATAACAATTATGAATGATATGCCAGAGGTTTAAAAAGTAAAAGACTTTTAAAGACTGGAGACATTTAAAATCTCAAAATCTCAGCTTTAAATTAAAAAATAAATATGCTCTTGTTACATTCTAAAAATATGTATTTTATATGCACAGAAAATTATCAGGTTCCAAACAGGCTCAGAATTTTTGGGCTTTCCTTTCATTGGAGGCTTGCTATGGATAAAGTTAGTTCAATGAGAAGGTAAATCTAGCCAAGGAAATAAAGACCGTGCTATAGAAATCATTGCATTCATTTGAGATGGATATTATCTGTTGGCTCCTCTGCAGGACTATTGGAAAAGAATCACTAAATTGCAACTACCAGATGCATTTGACTTAATTTTGAAATAAGCTGGGAAGGATAAAAACAGATGTCAGAGGCCTTAACTTGTTTGGCTGGGGTTCAGATGACTTTCTTTAATAATTACCTTGGTAAAAATCTAATTTTTCATTGTACACACACCTTATTCATTTCATCAACATGACCATAAAAATTAAATAATTTATAATTAACTATATAAATTAAATCCCATGTCACATAAATAGTTATAAAATTCAGGCATGAAAGCTAGCCTTCTGTTATCTAATTTGGTGCTATTTACATATAAATTAGTCATTTCTTGGATTATTTCTCAGGTATCCATATTTGATCTTATAGATTTTTTTAATGTTCTTATATTGTTTTATCTTATAAGAGTATAATCTTTGGTCATGTCATTCATGGGTCAGAATCACTCTAACTCCCCTCCCCCATCTCACTGAAAATAAGATTTTATATAATAATCCAGGCCTGATATTCTCTGCCAGCACTCCCTTTCCCAGATCTACGCCTAACTCCTTTTCTATATGTCTCTCCTGCGTTCACTGTATACCAGCTACACATGGACATTTCCATGGTTCCTCAAACCGATAGGCATGTTCTTGCTTAAAGGCCTTGGTGGTTATTTTTTTCCTTTTGTCTAAATGCAATTACTGAAGTACCAACGTGCTTCCACTCTTGACTTTCTTCTGGTCTCTTCACAAATGCCACCATATCAGAGATTTTTCCCAAAAGCCTCCAGAAAGGCATGTAACCCAGCAATATATTGATTTTATTCTGGTGAGAGCCATATCAGCTTTCTGCCCTACAGGGCTGTAAGATATTAAAATCCTGTTTTGTTTTGTTTTGTTTTAAGCCACCAAGTTTGTGGTAATTTGTATGGTAGCAATAGAAAAGGAATATGAAGCTACACACTAATTGACCCATAGAAATATCACCAAGGTAGCAGGCTCTGGAAGTTTAGTGGAATTTATTTTCTATTTTCTAGAACTTTATTGTCTTAACAAAGTTTCTTAAGTAGTTGCTACTTCCTCTTTATTAGGTCCATGTGAAATGATATAATCAATGTGATGAAATAGTATGATATCCCCCAGGCTGGTAAAGCTACTGTTATCCCTGAAGATTAGAGTATTAAGAGATTAAAGAGCTGATATAGCACAGAGGTAGGACTGTGAGGGTATATTGCTAATCTTCTCGGGTGAAATAAAATTGCTTCTGATTTTCTCTGCTAGCAGAAACAAACAACAACAAAAACCTAAACAAATACATTTAAAAATCCAACAGTTCAGTGATTATATACAAAGTGTCATAGAACTATGTTGATTTACTCAACTAATGAAATCGTAATTGGAAAAGTAGTTGAAATTATAATCACCAAGTGATTTAAGTCTACCCATCTTAAAATAAATAGTAAATACTCATAATGGGCACAAAATATGAAAACAATGTTGCAAGTGAATTCTCAACAAAGAGTTACCTCATTAGTAGCGGCTCTTAATAATAAAGTAAATAAGATGACCCAAGGTAGTCCTTTTTTTTCTGCAACTCATGTTGTGGTCACAGCCATTATTTGTGACTATCTCTTTTTCCACTAGCCATTTCTTATTACCTCTGCTCTCAGCAAGCACCCTAAGTGTATATGATTTCTTGCCTGGTAGGGCAACTTAATTTAGAATATATGTAACATCCTAAATACCCTAGACTTTCGAGGTATAGCCTCCCAGGTGGTGTTTTAACAGTCTTTAAAAGTCCATTACACAATTCTAAGAGTGATGGAGAACATGGTAACATCAGTTAATCCTGTGAATATGAGCTCATTGCTATACTTCATTTTTTATACAGCATTCTTTGGTCAGAGAATAAATTTATTGGTCAGAAGCAATCCTGCATGGAATAAGGTGACAGTGATTAAGGCATTCCATGTTTAAGAATTATGGCTTTGCAAGAAAAATATGCAGACAAGAGAGGAGAATCTTATCTGGAGTAAGAATAAAATGGTGTGCTTCCTATGATGGAAATGGTCCAATGTAATTAACTTGCTACAAGGTGCCTGGCTGATCTTTTGGGTGATGGTGCTTTATCAGACACTCAGTGTGGGTCTCTCCTATTGGAAGTTTGTGTATTGCACTGCTGGTAGCTCACAAGGCCTTTGGAAGTAGAATTTAATGATGCATGAGTGACTCTCAGAAGAAGCTAGTGCACTTCACCAGAGGTGAAGACATTTGACTCAGGACTAGGAGAAGGTAAAGAAAATGAGGTTAGAGCTGGGGAAGCTGGATGTTCTGGATGCAGCCCTCACCAAATAGGAGAGGAAACAGATCAGCGACAGCACACATGTTGCCTCAGGGTCTGATACATTTTACCAACCTTCAAAGCTAAGAAATGTGACTCCTGCTTTTTTTTTTTCACGCTCCTAAATACAATGAAATGTGTCTTTTGTGTCCAATGCTAACCAGGAAAATTACATTCTGGGAAACATATTTCTGTGTTAAGTTGACAAAGAACAATATTACATTAACTTCTTTTATATTTTATTAATATGTTATTGTTTCTTATTTGATGTTTCTGTATAGAAAATACAGTGTCACCTGGAGATGGAGAAGATAGAGTGAGTTTGTTAAATGGATGACAGGTTTCCTGGTCCATGGATAAAATAAGGGGCCATGGAATATTTTCTTATTTACAAAAAAGGCAAAGAGAGCCACCACTGAGTAGTACTGTAGAGTAATACGATTGCTCTTTCAATAAAAATTGTGTTGTCTTGAGGCAAATACTAGCAAGGTGAAACTTTTGGAAGAAACACAAGTTTTATATCTCCCCCCAAAATCCCTGAATTTCATTATTTGACTTTATCAAATTTTATTATGACTAGATTGAATGATATATTTTAAATATCACTTAGCATCTGATCAGGGACTTTGTAAAAGTATTCATTGCAGGAGTGTTCTCAGAAGAAGGTCATGATGGATAGGACAAGAAGAAAACACTAAACAAGAATGTAATCTCTGCTAAATTCTACCTTTAGCTAAAACCCACTAGGAGCTCTAGAACACAAATAGAACCACAGAGATGAGTTCGGGTTGAGGCAAATGCGGCTCTGGTAAACCATGAGCTGTGGTGTGGCCTAGGGGTTAGAGTACTTGTAAGAGGAAGGTAGCTCTCCTTTGGTCACGAGTAATTTCCTGGAGAATGGAACATCAAGTTCTTAGTCAAAAATCATAGTAGTTAGGAGAGAGCACCCACAGGGCATTTGTGTTTTACATGTTTCATAATACGTAAAAACAAAACAAAACAAACCTCTTAGACAACATTCCCAAGTTCTTATGCTTATATTATCTCCTATAATTATTTCCCCCAACACACATAGATATTTTACTGCCATGATGGTACTTAGTTTATTACCATTATTCCCACCCTCCCCCATCTTCCCACTATTCAAACTCAATTTAACCATTTCCATGTGCTAAGCTCTTGACATATGAATCTACCAACTACACATATGGAAATATGGTCCATTTTCTACTCTACTTTCTCATGTGACAAGAAGTCATTTGGACACAGGATAATTCATTCCATTCTATTCAGTTACACTGAAGATCACACTGATGCAAAATGAGTTGTGAAGGATCCAGAAACTTACACTGGGAGTGGGTAATGGTCTTAGTTCTAGCTTCTCTGTTTCCCTGTCATACCTCAGGAGGTGTGGGAGCATTGTCTTTGCATCCTCTAACTTAGAACAAACTCTGCATTAAAACGTGTCCAACAGATATTTGTTAAATTGACAGAATTCCTTAAATATGTGAAACCGGAGATATAATGCAGTCATGGCAAACTCTGATTAGGCACAGGCCTCAGAAAATGAACAGCCTGTTCCTTTGTGCAGATCTGGAATGCACATCCACTGGTTGCTACTCTGCTGTGGCAGAGTAACTGTTGACCAATTTAAACCACAAAATGTCATAGGCACATGTTAAATCACATTTGTGCCTAGATATTTTCCTCCTGATTTGTTCTTGCACATGTTGAGATCCTCAGGATTGCCTGGTGCTGTTGTTGCCTCTACTGTAAAGAACAGATTTGTTTTGTTTTTCTCCATCTAAAAGTTAAAAATATGCTTCTGAACCCATAACCTCTACCTGCCCCCATCTGCTCCAGAGACGTAATATGAGCTGAACTCCTCAACTCCAAAGTTATTTTGTTTTGTCATATGCATAATTACCCTGAAACAATTTGTTTTTCCTCTCTTGAAAAACTGACTAGTCGTATTGGGTTATTGTAAGGTGTAGGCAGAAAAAAAGACAATTTTGGTAAAAATAACTTTTAAAATGATATGATTTTTCCATTATATTTTCAGTTACTAGTTCCTTGATTAGTTGCCTTGACTAGTTTAAAATAGGGTAAAATTTCTCATGGGGGAAAATATACAAACATTTAAATCCCTTCCATATTTTAAAACAAGGAAAGATAATGCTCTTTTGAGAACAAATTTTAAATGTTTAATTTTGTACATTTTAACGTTTGGTATTCGAGAAAAGTAATATTATTATATTTAAGGTAAGAAGAGCAATCCTTTGAAAGAAATATCCTAATATATGATTGACTTCTATTAAAAGGTCAACTTTTTTTGTAATACATTTCTTGCCTTTGAAAGGACTGATCTGTGGTAGCAGAAAGAGTTTTTAACTGACAGATGCTTTTAATCTAGGAAGGCTATCACCTTCATGTCAAAAGTTTTAGCCCTTTGCAACACAGAAGACCAGTGGTTCAGCCGTGTCCAGGTTTTTGTCTTCTGTTCTCCTCTCTTAATTGTCTTTTCTGAATGGATTCGTTTGCTTTGTCTTAAGGGTCACTTCTACATAGCTCACGAGAAAACATTCTAATTTCTTCTCTAGGTTCCGCTTCTAATTTTCACAGTCATATTGGACATCTCCAATTAGAGTTCTCACTACCATCTAAAATTCAGGATTTACTAGCTTTTCCTGTCAAACTAGTACAAACCGTTCATTTCATAATTCCTGTTAAGAGCAATCATTAGTCTATTGCGTAATATTAAAATCTTGAAACAATTATTTTTTTCTCTCTGACCACTCTCAATCCCAGTTGATCTTTTTCACACTCTGGTTTTCAGGTTTATTTCTTACTTTCTAATTTCAAAGGCTACATTCTCACAGTTTTCTCTCACCTTATATCCGAACTTCATTCTCTAATCTCATTTCTAAAATCTAATCAATCCTGAACATCACTGTAATATTAAAATTCTTAGTTTCACATCACATTCCCTGCATAGAAGGTTTTGAGGAACTTCATAATTTAAACTATGGGAAGAAACCACGTATTTGGACTTAAAGAGTAAAGCCTTTCAGCATGTGTGTATTATTCTCTTTGACCACATTATCCACCACTTCTTGCTAGTGAAATATTTCTACCTCCAACCAAGTTAATTTTTTTATATTGCCACTTTCTCTCTCTTTTTAAAAATTTTATTTTATATATTTAACTTATAAAACACATATGTGAAATATTTTTTTTAATGTTGAATATACAAATATAGAAAATAATACAGTTGTTACCAGGGACATAGAAGTATGTGAATCCCTTGAACTTTCTTTTAAATCAAATGTCCTGGTGTCTTGCAAAGTTCTACAAATTTGCAAAGTTTTACAACTTTTATCTTTATTACAGCATCAATAATAACTAGTTTCAACATTTAACTTCATTAAATTCTGGGAACGTGAACTTTAGATAAAGGGGATATTTATCTATTTTATATGTCATAACAAAGGATGAGTAGTAAAGTTCTTGGATTGGTTGAATATTTTGTACTTTTTCTTAGTATTATTAGCTTCATTTCATAAGTCCCAGGAATTTCCTAAAGTCACACAGACAGGACATTAGTGCAAAATAAATAAATGTTTTTTGCTCTAATGTCATTTTTTTTCAGTTACACTCCCACTACTATATTGGTTGCCATTTACACCATTTATATCTGTTGCTGCCTAAGAACACCTCTCTTTTTGCAGGCTTTCTGATTAGTGTGGAGGAGAGGAATTGTGCTTTGCCCTAATTTAGCAAAGGGTTAAGACAAGTTAATACTAGGGCCATGGGAACAGATTGTCTTGTGTTTGAATCTCAGCTTTGCCATCTATACCAGATAAACTTGGATGATGGAAAATTGTGAAGCTTCTGTTTTCTTGTTTCTAAAATGGGGATGATAATGATATCTATCTCGTAGCCTGGATTAGGTGTGTTCAATGGGATGATGCATAGAATAGTTAACACAGGTGCCTGCCATCTGGTAAACATTATTACTATTCACAACTGGCAATGGGAAGAGTGGTTGAGAGAGTGAAATCTATTCTCAAAGAGTTATCTGTATTCCAAAAGCATTTAGATTTTCAATCTGAAACACAGATGATGCATAATACAATGAAAAATACATAATAATGGAATTTTAGGTACTCTAGTCAACCGTTATGGCAATTATTACATTGTGTTAACTGAGTTAGATGCATTCTCATCATACAGGGACAGTCAGGGAATTTGTAATAGTTAATTTTATTTGTCAACCTGACTGGTCCACAGGGTGCTCAGATAGTTGGTCAAACATAATTTCGGGGTGTGTCTGTGAGGATGTTTCTGGCTGAGATTGAGATTAGAATCTGTATGCTGACTAAAGCAGATTATTCTCCCTAATATGAGTAGGGCTCATCCAATCCATTGAAGGTCTGAATCCAGCCAAGGGATGGAATAAGAGGGAACCTTGCCTGCCTGATTGATTGAGCTCGGACATCCGTCTTCTGATTTCAGACTGGAACTTAAATAATTTGCTTTCCTGGTTCTCAGGCCTTCTGACTCAGACTAGAATGATACCATCAGCCCTCCTTGTTCTCCAACTTGCTGACTGCAGATCTTCAGAATTTCAGCCTCCGTAACCATATGACACAATTTATTGCCATTAACCAACAAAATTATTGGTTCTGTTTCTCTGGATAATCCTGACTTATACATAAGCAATATCATAGTAATACATCTTCTTGACGTCAACTTATACTGAATAGAATTTGACAATGTGCTATGTAATATGTAGATTGTATCCATGTATATTAGTTTACTTAATTCTCATAAGGCAAACACTCTTTGCATATTAGATAAGCGGTTGCCAAAGCCTTGAAAGATTGACTTTTTGAAGACAATACGATTTAAAATTGGTGTCTGTGTACCAAGCTCTTTCTTCTGGCTCCAAGATTAGCCTAGCTTTAAGAAAAGAACATAGCACTTTCAAACTCAGAAAATAATTATTCTTTGCTTTGAGTGACTATTTTTTTAATGACGTGTCTTCCTATAGCTCTATTATGAACTTCATTAGAAGAGGCACATGTGTCCAAATTAATTTTATTGCTTAGATATTTTTGTAGTTTTACTTAGTATTATTAGCTTCATTTCATAAATCTTATAAGTTCAAATATAATACTATTTTTCAAAGTCAAGAAATCTTTGCCTAAATATTAGCATCTTCTAAAACTATAAGATACTAGTAAAGGCACTCACTTGAAATCTTAAATTCTTGTTTATGTCCCATTGATCACATCTCTAATTTTGAGTAGATTCATCTCAACATTTTTCTACCTTCCAGGGAGATATACTGGGGTTGTAACTACAAAAATGTCAGAGCAGTTCTCTGAGATCTTCAAAAAAATATTGGACTACTCTGATGACAGTTTCTAGATGTATGTCTATACTCCCATTGACCAATTTATGAAGGGGAAACTAAATCCAGATGAAGCAGTTCAGGCAAACTGTCTTCCAGATGCTTACAGAGCTATGTGGCTCTCACTTGCCTGAGTTAGCAGAGGAAAAGAAGGAACAAAGTGGTCAAAATCTTATCTCAGAACAGCCAAGAACATTCCATTCACCAGAGGCCAATGCTTGACATTCAGGGTCCTGTGCCTGGGAGGCCTTTTATTTTACTACTTGTAAAATGTCTTACATTGCTGAAGGTATTTTTTTTTTCATTTTGGTTTAGTTGTTCAGGACACTGTGCTTGCTTTTAGTGTATTTTGTTTGTTTTCTCTCTTTAAAATAAACAAATAATTCTGTCTTAAGATAATACAGATAAAACACAAATTCTAAGAGGCTCCTCTCTTGCTATTGACTACTCACATTGGGCCTTTATGACATTTCTGTAGATAGCTAAATTTTTCTAAGCCCATCTATTTTATACCTATCAAATATTATCACTGTAATTTATATGACATGGGGTTTTTAAGGCTTAATTTATTTGCACTCAAAATGCATAATGTATTTGGGATGCCTTTCCTTCTTAGATTGCTATGATGCATGAATAGTTTAGAAAGCTAAGAAGTAGTGCTCAGCTTTGATAGCTCCAGAGAAGAAAACATGTTTATTAGTCATTGCTATTAGCACTGGAAAAGTTCAATAATATCTTTTGGATTTATGCTGACACTATGGAGAATAGATACTATCCTGGATATTCATATGGACATTTCTTCAAAATGACTTGTCATGTACCTTCTTTCAACCAAAAATAACTTTAGATGGATGGATAGACAGATAAACATATGTATATAGATAGATACATACATACATACATACCCATGTGTGTGTGTGTGTGTACATGGGTGTGTCTGTGTGAGTTTGCATGTGTAAAGCCTTGAGAATATGGGCTTAGGAAGAGTTCTAATGGTGAATTGTAGAAATAAGAACATGGACTGTTACTCTGGACTCTAACTATGCTTCTGCGGCAAGATGTCATTTCTATTCCTGGGCATTGACTCCTTCAATGATGACAAGTTCAAAGCAAAAATATGAGTGTTTGTAATCAGGAAAGAGCAGTCAGAACTAACTATTTTCTAAGTGTGCTCTTGGGACTATGATATCTTCCCTAGAATTAAGCAGATAGTAAGAAAGCAGAAAAAGAAAGTAAAATTAAGGAGTAAGAATTTTCAGCCAGTAGCTTCCTAAAAAAGACTCTGGAAAATAATTTGGTAAGTCAGTTGATATTTTACAATTATTAATTTGACAACTATTCACTGAGTAGTGAGGGCATGTTGGTATTAGGAATATATAGTGTATCATTTGAGTCAAGTTCACATATGAATTCGAAAAAGCCTAATGTTACAATAACTTAAATAAGATAGACTTATTTCCAGTTCACATAAAAACCTTGGCTTCTGTCTTGCTGTTCTTTTAGTCTCATTGCATGACAGTTGGCAAAAATTTCATCCATGATGACTGTATTCTGACTAGTGAGAAGAGGAAAGAAATAAAGGAAGGGCAACCCTCTTCCCCAATCATTATCTTTATGAATGTTTTCCACAACGGACATAGAACACTTTTCCTTGTGTCCCACAGGCCAGAACTTAATAATATGGCAATAACAAGTACTAAGAAGTCTAGAAAATGTCTACTTTGAGTGTCTATGTTTCTAGCTAAATATTTCATAAAATCTTTGAGGAAGTCGGTTTGTTTCATAAGTGCTCAAGGAAATTAGGCAAATGGCTTTTTGTTGATATGTGAAAAAGAAACCTAGAGGAAAAAATGAATTCTAGTGATCATAGCATATTTGTGGCAACTAGAATTCAAGAGTGATTGTAGCAGAGCCAAGGCCACTAATGCAACAGCATTCTCTAGAGTTTTTTTTTTTTTTTTTTTTTCTAGATCTTATCTTTTCTGTCAAAACCTTGGTGAATTCTGGAATGTGAGAGTGTAGTTGATGAAGATATTATTTCCTGGCATTACTGATGATGACATTTTACTCCCACAAAGGACTGAGATGCATATTTGCAGGAAGAAAGATGTAAGACTGTTATTGACTTAGAGATCAGTTTAAAGAAATAGGGTTTCTAGCCCTTTAAGTTAATCCTGATCTGCATATGAGATACATCTTGATGTAGTTAGCCAGTAGTATTTTGAGTCAGTACAAAGCAATATTTTGTCCCTATATTTTAATATGAGTATAAATTAAAGAAACACAGAAAATTCCGGGTTTTAACTAAAATCTTAACCTATGTAAATCCCAACATAAAATCAAGTTAAAATGTGTTTTGGATTGGGAGCCTTGTCACTTTCAAACAAATAAAATCAACCTCATTTAAGTAACAATGTATATATCCAGGCTCTGTATATATTTATATTTTTATTTCACATATACTCCAGGAAACAGGATATATTTTTAGCTACCAGGTTTATGTTTAAATAACGTTAACTGCAATAAAATATTAATGAAATATTGCACCTTTAAATATATTGCCATTCATAGAATTGCATATTGATAGCCATGTTTGACTCTTTCAGTGGAATAATCATTCAAACATTATTGACCGAACACCTAGCACCTGCCATATGATGTACTACATTGAGCGTTAGAGGTATACATTGGAGTAAAGCATATTCTTTGCCCAAATAAAGTTTACAGTTAAGTTGAGTAAAAGGGAAGATCTGGGATAACTAATTATATAATATAATGCATGCTAAATGCCATATTAGTGAAACATAATAAATAAAATTTGTAGGAATCAAGAGAAACAAAATATTACTTTAAATATGGGGTGGTAGGGCTCAAACCATTGATCTTAGCTTTCATTAACTATTGATTAAAACTTCCTTATCAGATCATGGTATGCTCTAGAATTTTAGTTTTTTATTTTATGCCAAATATCACAAAAAGCCATCAATGTTTTTGCAATCAATATCTAATTATTTTATGAATATAACAGAATTAAATACTGATGAGCCAAAAAAATGTAGTATAAGGCAACTGATGAGGAGTTAAAAATTATACTAAAGCTTTAAAATAGTATAAGGAGATAAGGGGAAGTAGACAAATAGTTATATATGACAAAAACAATGAAATAATAAACTGTAAATACTGAAATAAATAATAAAATTCGAAAAAAATAATAATACCCATTAGAAATCATAGATCTCATTAACAACAACTGGCAAGGCAGCAGAGTAAGAAAAACATCTGAAGCCCTCATATCCCTATAGATGACTTAGAATATAACTTTACACGCAAATTTTTATAACACTGTATGCAAAATAATGGCTAAAACCAATAAGTATGCATAGAAATTAGGAAAACAAATACCTTTGAATTGCTAAGATAATCAAATAAAAAACAAAGGAATTCACAGGAAGTCATTACAAAATAAATGCATGGAAAAATATGATAGAAATTGTCAGTTCTGATAATAAACATATTTGGCTTAAAGTTATCTTCTAAAACAGAAAGTCTCACCAATTGTCTTATAAAATAAAATCTAATTATGTGTTGACTCAAATAGGTATTTAAAACAAAATGAAGTTGAAAATAGGGAAAATAAAAAAGGTTGAAAACTAAAGACTAGGTGAAATTTTATTTAGTAAAAGTAAAATCCATAAGTGGATACTAATGTTAGAATTAAACCAAACACTGTCAAATCACATAAAGAATCCCATTATATCTTAATAAAACCTATAATTTATAATGATATGGTAGTATTTTTCATCAAATATCTGTAGAGATTTCACTACTGCTTTTCTTTTTTTTTACATTGGGGATATATTAATGTACAATTTTGACAAGCCCTGGTTCTTATTAAAATCAATTCTAATAAGGGGGACACAAGAAAATTTTAAAGTGACTAATTAATTTTTTCTATGATTGATAATATCTATAAGCAAAACAAAACAGATTAGTGAGGAGAAGAATGATGGAGATACAGCATTAGGAAGGAATCATGGCCTCTCTTGGAAAAGAACATTTTCACTGAAAACTAAGCAATGAAAAGGATTTTACTATGAGGAGATTAGCAAAAGAACTCTCTCAGTGGCGAAATTACAAAGTGAAAACATCCTGAAGTCAAAGCAGAGGTAATGAGAAAGGATTTTCATTTCCTGCTAGAAAGTGAGAAGAGACAGATAAGCCAACACCAGATCACATAGGGTGGGTCAGGACAAAAAGTTTTGATGTACTAAATATAATGGGAAGGCAGAGGAGGGTGTTAGGCACAGAGGATGTGTGAAAAATTGATCAAAACTCCAAATAAGAGAAAACTGAGATATCATACCGGCATTTTGCAGAGATGCTGAAAAAAAAATATTGGTGATTTGGTTCCAGGTTAACAGTAATAGTTGTAGAAGGAACATGAAGAGAAGAATATATGCAGATAGATTTAGGAAATATTTGGGTTATAGGACTGATCATATGTTGATGGGTAGAATGTGGGTGGTGAAAAATGAGGATAGAAATCAAGGATGACATTTAGACTGACTAAAAAAAAAATTCTCTTCTGGATGTGTAAATTGGAGCTTGATAACAGATAACCCAAATGGAGGTGTCAAGTAGGTTGGAGAAGCTCAATGGATAAATCAAGTCTGAACATATAAATGTGGATGTGATTTGCATATTGATTTTATTTGAAACCATAGTGCTGAATGAGATCAATTTGGTAAAAGTACACAGAGAAAAAGAAAGACTTACCTAGGATTTTACCATGATGTATATATGAAGATACTTGGCTGAAGATAAGAAAATAGAGGAGGATGTGTTGCAATGAGTATGCCAAGAAGAAAATCAATACAGTGGGAACAAATCAATAATATAAGTAAAATAAAGCTTGCATTTAATGATACAAAATGCGCACAAAATGCTTAGAGAAAAATGATAATTTTGGGTAAAAAGATTCATAGAAATATTTGAGTATGCTATGTTTTTCTCATTATTATTAGTTATCAAAATATATCAGCAAAAAGTAATCAAATTGCTTGAATGTACAAATTGTCACAAATAAACCATGTTGCATAGCTAAACTTGTTGAGCTTTTAGCAAGTAAAAATGCAAAACAAAACCTATCAAAACTAAGAACTACCACAAAAGATGTACTCAAAAAGTGTATATTTAAAAAAAATAAAAATGCAGATTATGCTTTTGGTTAAATACCAAAATAATAAAACAAACTCAAAGAAAGTAGAAGTAAAAAACTATATATTTATTGGTACTGCTGCTACTAACAGCATCAAAACTTTAAAAAAGAGCCTTATTATATATTCTTTTAAATATAAGCAACAAAATACATTAGATAAAATTATTGGAAATCTATTCTTAGAAAATTTTTATGTAACTTTTTAATATGTAATGTACATATTTGGTAAAACTAAAAATGGTTATTTGAAAAAAAGAAAAAATCCTTCTTACAAATAACTAACAAAAATAGAGTAAATACAAAATGGACAAACTCTTACATTTATCAATTATTCAAATGTTCCCAATAAAATTTAGTACTCTTAAGGCAGATACTCTCAAATATTTGTAGTCATGCAAATAGATAAAACTTTTCTCAATCATAAGTTTACCATATATATATAAAAATGTTGTGATAAGCTTTGTTTCAAATGTCATATTTATTTAGGCAGAGGAAATATTCAAATAACAATCCATTATTATTATTACCATTATATTATATTATATTATTATTCATCTCATTGACAAATCAAAAACATTACTTAAAGGTACCACAGTGAAGTGGTTAATTTCACTATAGTATTAACCAAATTATTTAGTTAATAAAGAAAAAGTTGTGAAAAACTATTAAAACAAATAAACAATGTTTTTATTTGGTGTTGAGTGAAAATAACTCATAATATACTGAACATAAAATATCAACTCAATTATATAAAATGCATATAACCACACATATACCATGAAACAAATAAATCATCACAGGCTCTAATTAAATAAAATATGTTTAAAAGCCAAGAATTGTTATCTTTACATGATAATTTTATGGATAATGTTTGCGTAGTTCCTTTTGTCACTCTTTATTTTCTAAATATTTAACAAAGAACATATCTTTAGATTCAGAAATGAATAACAAAGAACAATGCTTAAAGATTTTTAGAGAGAAGAAATGTCAGTTGGATTCTGGAAGAGCGAATCAGTACATGAAGTTCAATAACTTCACGGGAAAAAGTATAAATTTATAATGATGTATGTAAGGTTTTAAATGGGTTGAAACTCATTTCAGTGGGTCTTTGAAGGTAAAACATTGAAACAGTGTTTTAACATTTTCTCCCACGACACTGATAATGATCTCACAAAGTTGTTTATAATCATTTTATTGCATTCATCAGCTGAGACTAATTATAACTCAGATGAAAATCATCCTTGCAGAGTGCATTCTAAATATTAATAAACATAAATAATGCAAGTTTACTATTAAAGCGATTCAAAACAACAAACAGAACCCACAGGGAGTTTCTCAAAATTAATCTGGTTCCACATAAATTCTGTCTTAAAATGTTCAAAGCAACAATATCCCATACCACAGGATATATTAACTTTCTCCTTTCTTTTGTTCTGTTTTCTAATTTTATAAGACAAAATAATAGATGTGAGTGGTTGGCAGGTCAGGAAAACTTCAGTGGTAACTTACAGTAACAAAAATGAAACTAATATAAACATCAGTTCTAAGAAAAAACAGAACCAGTTGCTCTTGATACTGATTTTCTAAAAATTCGGAAAGGTTTTTCCCTCCTATTTCTAGCCTGACAAAAATGGACAACTGACAAGGATATGAAAACATAATTTTCTAATTTCAAATATTTATATGATTGGGTTTCAACTCTCAGATAAACAGACACATTTTTGTTTTTAACACAATCTCCTGTCAGGTTTTAAGGAGTCTTCATTTGGGCTGTCTTAGAGTTGAAAATATTATATCACACATCCAAAATGATTGACTTTATGACTTTGAGCAAATTAATCTTTTGGAATCAACATCTGATAATTGGTGACAGGTTTTTCTCCCTCACAAAATTGTTATTAGTACAAAATATGATATGATATTTTAAACACAGAATACAAACTTTATTAATACCTATTTCTATTATTACCACCATATTTTCCTTTTTGGCTCTGTTTGCCATTACAGTTTATTGCCATTACTTTCCTGTGTTATAGGAGTCATTAAATTTGAAGAAACTTGTGGATACTAGTTTCACCTTTGCCACTTAATATGTAATTTCACTTTTGGCAACCTCACCCTCTTCATTTGTTAAATGCCATTAGCAACACTTGATATAGCTACTCCAAATACATTGGCAAGGATCAAATAAAACAAATGATTAAAAAGACTACTTGTAAACTCTAAAATACTATTTAAAGGATTATTTTCTATTCAAATACACTCCATATATTCATGCTACTATCAGATATACAATGCCAAAAACTTAGGCACAGTCTGAGATGCAAAGAACAAATACTTCCAAACATTTGACTATTACAATATTTCCTTATGCTTTAACATACCATAGAGCTAACTTTTTAGAATTGTACTGATTTTGTTCAGATAAAAAAAATAAAAATTAAAAAAAATTATACTTGCTTAAAGTTTCCTCTTGTCATTCAGAATCGTTGCTGTTAAATAGACAAAATCTATGTTTTCTTGGATAATGTCAAAAGGTTTGTTGTCGTTAAGAAATATTTAACCCATAAAATACAAGAAATCTTAACACTGTCTATTTTGATATTATTTGCCATTCATTGTTATTCTAATTTATAACATGACTGAAGAAAAAATATTTTGTTTCATCCCTTCTCTATAAAATTACAAATTTTATTTTAGATAGCAAAAGGCAATTTGACAAATATAAGATTAGTATCACATGAAAGTTAAAAGCATTTCAAACTCAATAAAGGTAATGGATCAATAAAAATCCAAAACAGAAAGCTTGGCTTGAAACATATGCTGCATTTTAATGCTTTAGATTAAATATCACATACGGCAAACTCCTAGTAAACTTTAAAATCATAATCATAGTTTAGAGACAAACTGCTAAATAGATCATACTTTTAAGTGAAGTGGAGAAATATCTAGATTTAATTCTAGATATTCAATATTATGTATTTGAACCATTCATAAATCTCAATAATTATTGAATAGGAGAAAACACAAGAGTAACCAACTTACATGATTTCATTTAATCATTAAAATTACTAAAATTATTAATATTTTGTCATATTCCTTTACATTTGCAGATTTTTCTGCTCATTCTCTGGTCACATATGGTAAAATCAATGACCCTATAAAGAGGTTTCATTGAGAATAAGTCGAAGGATTGTGGCGAAATTTAAAAGTTTTCTCTTTAGTTTTCTTGGATCTAGAAAATTGTGTAGATGAGTTTTTTCAAAACTTAAAGGAACATACAAATTTTTCCATGAAACAGAATGCTCCCAAACTCATAATATGAGGCTAAAATAAGTTTGAGGCTCAAACTGGAAAAGAGTAATAGATACAAGAAAATTACAGTCACTTTCATTTATGAGCATAATTATTAACAAGTGATAAACAACATAGGATGATGAAGTAAGTTTTATCACAGAAATGCCAGGCTTAATTGATCAATTTAGTTTATCACATTAACAGCTTCCAAATTCCAACTCTGGTTCTTCTCAATATACTACCTTTCTTTTATTCTATTTCTTCTTTTCTCTTTTATCTTTCCTCTAATCCCAACCTCTCCCCAGCTCTCTAATAAACACCCTGATGTTTTCATATGACTAAATTAACTTAGCCTCCTGTTTTAGAGTAAAGGTATCTTAAAAAATGCACTCAGACTTATGTGTTACACTCATAGGGACATTTATGTTTCAGAGATGTGTATAGGAGTAAGACAATAAGTATCTCCAACTGAAGTGTTAGTGACAATGCAAGGGCCAATTTGAAGTTGGAATGGGGATGGCTTATACCTAACTATGCAAGTTAATTATGTTTCCATCTATGGGAGAGATCACAGAGGTGCATGCAACTGCACAGCGACTGAGTTGTTGTTTGCTGCTGTTTCCCTTTGGCTCCAGAGCATGACAACTTCTTTAACTTTTCCCATTTGTGCAATGTTGATGTGTAGTTTTCATTCCTTAGCCAGTAATGGTTGGATCATTTGGCCTTGTTGTAAAACCTGTTCTTAGGATATTTCCTTCAACATTTTTTTGTTCATGCAGGAGACTGCTTCACTACAAACCACACAGGGTTTTACTTGCCATGCTCTGGCTCAAAGTTCAATATCCAGAAACAATTTCTTTTGTTAAATAACTTTCTCATCTTCATTAGACAGAGTTTCTAAAATTAAAATCTCGCATATATATATATATATATATATATATATATATAGAGAGAGAGAGAGAGAGAGAGAGTAACTTTACTCCACCATAAAAGCTGAGGTACTTTTTATCTAATAAAAGAACTTACAAAAGTAAAACATATTAAAGAATAAAACCTTTGTACATTTTTAAAGGAGTCAATGAGAGTAGATGGTGTCAAGTATTTAGAATGTCTAAGATTAGGCATTGAATTTGGTAACAAAGACAAAATGAAAACTTAGTCTATGGGATTGAATTTTGTAACCCATTCCATCTCACAAATACCATGAATCTCACAGCTGATATTTTCCCCCCTATATATAGAGGATACAGTTCTACAATAGATATGGAACAGGAAGAAAAATATAAAATAAATTTAATTTTATTGCTCTCATCCTTAAAGGTGTCCTTTTGAAATATAGATATAAAAGAAAACATGTGCAAAGTTATTTTCCTCTAGATGGAGAAAAAATAGGACAACCATTCCTGCATCTCTATCACACTGCTCTTCCCCAACAATGACGAAACATTGCATTGAAGACACACTTGCAAATGTATATTTAGGTCTTAACTGTCAGTGGGCGATATTTTTCTAAAATTCCCTAACACAAAAACAATTAAATTGGAAGAAACTTGAGAGATCTAATAATTTTTGGGGGGCTTGAACTGTTTAGAACAGATGGTTATCTCTTTTAATTTTAAGGATTTACACAGCTATCTATGATGTGATTTTATATCTTGGGTGGTCAAGAATGAGGTAAATCTTGTCCTCCTTCATTAACAAAAAAGTGTAAAAACAAACCAAAAAGGCTAAAATATCAACATGTCCTGTGAGATAATATTTAAAACAGATTTTCAACAGAGTATTTTATAAGCAATTGAGTGTAGATGTGATTAAAAAAACATAATTTTCTCAAATGCAGTCTTATGTTATCGCATCTCCTAAACTACTCCATAGATCTTTGTTAAAAATAAATTTAAAAATTAATAACAAATTAAAATTTTTCTTGCAGGGAACCTTCACAGAGTCATTAATATATAGGTATTCACTATGTTGCTTTTATGATGAAAAAGAAGAAACACTTTTATGCCCTAGACGTATCCTGTAGTTTTGTTTTTCTTTCCCTGCATTGTGACATCTTAAGTTTATAATGCCCTATAGGATAGAGTTGGTTATCTTGGTTTAAAATATTACACAACCACATGTATCTATAAAGAAATAGGAACAACTACTAAAATATCTGGAATAATAAAACATGTCAAGAAAACAAAAGCACATAGAATTTATAAGGTCAGTATAAATGTCAATATAATTGTGATTTATCCCTAATAACAATTTACTACACTCATAGATTTAAAATCAGTTTAAAAAAATCATAGTTATTAAAATGAATTCCATGTGTGTTAGGTGCAGAAAAGCTTGGAGTAATAATAAAAGTGCTTCAATAATCAGACTGGTTTTGATATTCAGCAAATGTTTCCATACATGTATTTTCTGTTTGTTGTCTTTTTTTATTATACTTCAAGTTCTGGGATACATGTGCAGAAAGTGAAGGTTTGTAACATAGGTTTTGCTCCACCCATCAACCTGTCATCTTCATGAGGTGTTTCCCCTAATACTATCCCTTCCCTGTACCTCCACGTCCTGACAGGCCCTGGTGTGTGATGTTCCCCTTCCTGCGTCCTGGTGTTCTCACTGTTCAACTCTCACTTAAAAGTGTGTGTTTGATTTTCTGTTCCTGTGTTAGTTTGCTGAGAATGATGGTTTCCAGCTTCACCCATGTCCATGCAAAGGACATGATCTCGCTCTTTTTTATGGCTTTTTATGGCTGCATAGTATTCCATGGTGAATATGTGTCATATTATCTTTATCCATTCTATCATTGATGGGCATTTAGGTTGGTACCAAATGCTTGCTATTGTGAATAGTGCTGCAATAAACATATGTGTGCATGTGTCTTTATAGTAGAATAATTTATAATCCTTTGGGTATATATTCAGATGCCCAGTAATGGGATTGCTGGGTCAAATGGAATTTCTGGTTCTAGATCGTTGAGGAATCGCCACACTGTCTTCCACAACAAATGAACTAATTTACACTCCCACCAACAGTGTAAAAGTGTTCCTATTGCTCCACATCCATTCCAGCATCTGTTGTCTCCTGACTCTTTAATGATCACCATTCTAACTGGTGTGAGATGGTATCTTGTTGTTTGGATTTGCATTTCTCTAATGATCAGGGATGATGAGCTTTTTTTCATGTTTGTTGGCCTCATAAATGTCTTCTTTTGAGAAGTGTCTGTTTATATCATTTGCCCAGTTTTTGATGGAGGTTTTTTTTTTTTTTTCTTGTAAATTTGTTTAAGTTCCTTGTAGATTCTGGATATTAGCCCTTTGTCAGATGGATAGATTGCAAAGAATTTCTCCCATTCTGTAGGTTGCCTGTTCACTCTGATGACAGTTTCTTTTGCTGTGCAGAAGCTCTTCAGTTTGGTTAGATCCCATATGTCAATTTGGGCTTTTGTTGTCATTGTTTTTGGTATTTTAGTTATGAAGTCTTTGCCCATGCCTATGCCCTGAATGGTATTGTCTAGGTTTTCTTCCGGTTTGTTTTTTTTTTATGGTTTTAGGTCATATGTTTAAGTCTTTAATGCATCTTGTGTTAATTTTTGTTTAAGATGTATAAAAGGGATCCAGTTTCAGTTTTCTGCCTATGGCTAGCCAGTTTTCTTGAACCATTTATTAAATAGGGAATCCTTTCTCCATTGCTTGTTTTTGTCAGGTTTGTCAAAGATTAGATGGTTGTAGATGTGTGGTATTATTTCTGAGGCCTCTGTTATGTTCCATAGTCTATATGTCTGTTTGGGTACCAGTACCATGCTGCTTTTGTTACTATAGCCTTGTAGTGTAGTTTGAAGTCAGGTCGCTAATGCCTCCAGCTTTGTTCTTTTGCTTGGGATTGTCTTGGCTATACAAGCTCTTTTTTAGTTCCACATGAAATTTAAAGTAGTTTTTTTCTAATTCTGTGAAGAATGTCAATGGTAGCTTGATGGAGATAGCATTGAATCTATAAATTACTTTGGGTTCTATGGCCATTTTCATGATATTGATTCTTCCTATCCATGAACATGGAATGTTTTTCCATTTGTTTGTGTCCTCTTTTATTTCCTTGAGCAGTAGTTTGTAGTTCTCCCTGAAGAGGTCCTTCACATCACTTGTAAGTTATATTTCTAGCTATTTTGTTCTTTGTAGCAATTGTAAATGAGAACTCACTCATGATTTGACTTTGTCTATTATTGGTGTATAGGAATGTTGTGATTTTTTGCACATTGATTTTGTATCTGAGACTTTACTGAAGCTGCTTATCAGCTTAAGGAGACTTTGGGCTGATACGATGGGGTTTTCTAAATATACAATCATGTCATCTGCAAATAGAGAAAATTAGACTTTCTCTCTTCCTGTTTGAGTATTTTTTCTTTCTCTTGCCTGACTGCCCTGACCACCAGAACTTCCAAAACTATGTTGAAGAGGAGTTGTAAGAGAGGGATCTTTGTCTTGTACCGGTTTTCAAAGGGAATGCTTCCAGCTCTTGCTCATTCAGTATGATATTGGCTGTGGGTTTGTCATAAATAGCTGTTATTTTTTTGAGATACATTCCATCAGTACCTATTTTATTGATAGTTTTTGGCATGAAGTGGTGTTAAATTTTTTCAAAGGCCATTTTTGCATCTGTTGAGATAATCATGTGATTTTTGTCTTTGGTTCTGTTTATGTGGTGGATTACATTTATTGATTTGCACATGTTGAACCAGCCTTGCATCCCATGGATGAAATGGACCTGATCATGGGGGATAAGCTTTTTGATGTGCTGCTGGATTGAGTTTGCCAGTCTTTTGTTGAAGTTTTTTGCATCGATGTTCAGCAGGGATATTGGCCTGAAATTTTCATTTTTTATTGTGTGTCTGCCAGGTTTTGGTATCAGGATGATGCTGGCTTCATAAAATGAGTTAGAGAGAAATTCCTCTTTTTCTATTGTTTGGGATAGTTTTAGAAAGAATAATACTAGCTCTTCTTTGTACTTCTTGTAGAATTTGGCTGTGAATCCATCTTGTCCTGGACTTTTTTTTGGTTGGTAGGCTATTAATTACTGCCTCAATTTCAGAACTTGTTATTGGTCTATTCGGGGATTAGACTTCCTCCTGATTTTGTCTTGGGAGGCTGTATTTGTCCAGGAATTTATCCATTTCTTCTAGATTTTCTGATTTATTTGCATAGAGGTGTTTATGGTATTCTCTGATGGTAGTTGGTATTTCTGTGGAATCAGTGGTGATATCCCTTTCTCATTTTTTATTGTGTATATTCAATTCTTTTTTCTTTTCTTCTTATTAGTCTAGTTCATGGTCTATCTATTTTGTTAAGCTTTTCAAAATGCCAGCTCTTAGATTCATTGATTTTTTGAGTTTTTTTTTTTTTTTTTGTGTGTGTGTGTGTGTGTCTCTATTTCCTCCAGTTCTGCTCTGATCTTAGTTATTTATTTTCTTCTGCTAGCTTTTGAATTTGTTTGTTCCTGCTTCTCTAATTCTTTTGTGATGTTATGGTGTTGATTTTAGATCTTTCTTGCTTTCTCCTGTGGGCAGTTAGTGCTGTAAATTTCCCCCCAAACACCACTTTAGCTGTGTCTCAGAGATTGTGGTATGTTGTGTCTTTGTTCTCATTGGTTTCAAAGAACTTATTTATTTCTGCCTTAATTTTGTTATTTACCCAGTAGTCATTCAGGAGCAGGTTGTTCAGTTTCCATGAAGTTGTGCGGTTTTGAGTGAGTTTCTTAATATTGAGCTCTAATTTGATTTTACTGTGATCTGAGAGCCTGTTGCTATGATTTCCATTCTTTTGCATTTGCTGAGGAGTGTTTTACTTCCAATTGTGTTGTTAATTTAAAATAATGGGGACATGGTGCTGAGAAGAATGTATATTCTGTTGATTTTGGGTGGAGGGTTATGTAGATGTCTATTAGGTTTGCTCAGCCCAGAGCTGAGTTCAAGTCCTGAATATCCTTGTTAATTCTCTGTCTCATTGATCTGTCTAATATTGACTGCGGGGTGTTAAAGTCTCCCACTATTATTGTGTGGGATTTAAGTCTCTTGATGGGTCTCTAAGAACTTGCTTTATGAATCTGGCTTCTTCTGTATTAGATACATATATAGTTAGGATAGTTAGCTCTTCCTGTTGCATTGATTCATTTATCATTATGTAACGTCCTTTTTTGTCTTTTTTGATCTTTGTTGGTTTAAAGTCTGTTTTTATCAAAGACTAGGATTGCAACCACTGCTTTTCTTTTTTTTCCACTTTCCATTTGCTTGGTAAAGATTCCTCTATTCCTTTATTTTGTATTTTGAGCCTATGTGTGTCTTTGCATGTGAGATGTGAGATGTGTGATGGCTCTCCTGAATACAGCACACTGATGGGTCTTGACTCTTTATCCAATTTGCCAATATGTGCCTTTTAATTGGGGCATTTATCCCATTTACATGTAAGGTTAATATTGTTCTGTGTGAATTTGATACTGTCATTATGATGCTAGCTACTTATTTTGCCTATTATTTGATGCAGTTTCTTCATAGTGTTGATGGTCTTTACAATTTGTATGTTTTTGGAGTGGCTGGTACTGGTTTTTCCTTTCCATATTTAGCACTTCCTCCAGGAACTCTTTTATGGCTGGCCCAGTGGTGACAAAATCTCTCAGCATTTGCTTGTCTGTAAAGGATTTTATTTCTCCTTTACTTATGAAGTTCTGTAGATATCTATTAGGTCTACTTGGTCCAGAGGTTTGTTCAAGTCCTGAATATCCTTGTTAATTTTGTGTCTCATTGATTTGTCTAATGTTGACAGTGGGGTATTAGTCTCCACTATTACTGTGTGGGAGTCACTATTACTGTGTGGGAGACTAAGTCTCTTGGTAGGTCTCTAAAAACTTGCTTTATGAATCTGGGTGCTCCTGTATTGTGTATTGGGTGCATATATATTTAGGAGAGTTAGCTCTTCTTGTTGCATTGATGCCTTACCATTATGTAATGCTGTTGTCTTTTTTGATCTTTGTTGGTTTAAAGTCTGTTTTATCAGAGACTAGGATTGCAACTCCTGCTTTTTTTTTTTTTTTTTTTTTTGCTTTCCATTTTCTTGGTAAATATTTCTCCCTCCCTTTATTTTGAACCTATGTGTGTCTTTGAACATGAGAAATGGGTCTCCTGAATACAGTACATGGATAGGTCTTGATTCTTTATTCATTTTGCCAGTCTGTATCTTTTAATTGGGGCAGTTGGCCTGTTTATATTTAAGGATAATATCGTTATGTGTTAATTTGATCCTGTCTTTATGATGCTAGCTGTTTATTTTGCCCATTAGTTGATGCAGTTTATACATACTGTCTTTTCAATTTGGTATGTGTTTTGCAGTGGCTCAGCCCAGTTTTTCCTTTTCATATTTAGTGCTTCCTTCAGGAGCTTTTGTAAGGCAGGACTGGTGGTGACAAAATCTCTCAGCATTTGCCTCTCTATAAAGGATTTTATTTCTCCTTTGCTTATGAAGTTTAGTTTGGCTGAATATGAAATTCTGGGTTGAAAATTCTTTTCTTTAAGAATGTTGAATATTGGTCCCCACTCTCTTCTGGTTTGTAGGGTTTCTGCAGAGAGATCTACTGTTAGTCTGATGAGCTTCCCTTTGTGAATAACCTGACCTTTCTCTCTGGTTGCCCTTAACATTTTTTCCTTCATTTCAATCCTGTTGAATCTGACGATTATGTGCCTTGGGGTTGCTATACTCAAGGAGTATCATTGTGGTGGTCTCTGTATTTCCTGAATTTGAATGTTGGACTGTCTTGTTAGGTTGGGAGAGTTCTGGATAATGTCCTGAAGAGTGTTTTCCAACTTGGTTCCATTCTTCCTGTCACTTTCAGGCACACCAATCAAATGAAGGTTTGGTTCTTCACATAGTCCCATATTTCTTGGAGGCACTGTTCATTCCTTTTCATTCTTTTTTTTTTTTTTTCTTGTCTTCAAGCTTTATTTCATTAAGTTAATCTTCAATTTGTAATATTTTTCTTCTGCTTGATCAATTCAGTTATTGATACTTTTGTATGCTTCACAAAGTCCTTGTGCTGTGTGTTTCAGCTCCATCAGAGCATTTATGTTCTTCTATAAACTGTTTATTTTAGTTAGCAAATCCTTTAGCCTTTTTTCAAGGTTCTTAGCTTCTTTGCATTGGGTTGCAACATACTTCTTTAGCTCAGTGGAGTTTGTTATTAGCCACCTTCCTAAGCCTACTTCTGTCAATTTGTCAGACCCATTCTCTGTCCACTTTTGTTCCCTTGCTTGCAAGGAGTTGTGATCCTTTGGAGGAGAAGAGGCATTCCAGGTTTTGGAATTTTCAGCCTCTTTGTGCTGAATTTTCCTCATCTTCATGGATTTATCTACCTTTGGTCTTTGATACTGGTGACCTTCAGATGGGGTTTTTGTGTGGACATCCTTTTTGTCGACGTTAATCCTATTTCTTTCTGCTCGTTAGTTTTCCTTATAATAGGCACTTCTGCTGCAGATCTGCTGGAGTTTTCTGGGGGTCCACCCCCATCCCTGTTTGCCAGATACACCAGTGGAGGCTGCAGAACAGCAAAGATTGCTGCCTGTTCCTTCCTCTGGATGTTTCGTCCCAGAGTGGCACCTGCCAGTTGCCAGCTGGAGCACTCCTGTATAAGGTGTCTGTCGACTCCTGCTGAGGCTTGTCTCCCAGTCAGAGGGCATAGGGGTCAGGGACCCACTTGAGGAGGCAGTCTGTCCCTTAACAGAGCTTGAGCTCTGTGCTGAGAGATCCACTACTCTCTTCAGAGCCCCCAGGCAGAAAGGTTTAAGTCTGCTGAAGCTGCACTCACAGCTGTCCCTTCCCCCAGGCACTCATCCAAGGGAGATGCAAGTTTTATCTATAAGCCCCTGAGTAGGGCTGCTGCCTTTCTTTCAGAGATGCCCTGTTCAGTGAGGAGGAATCTAGAGAGGCAGTTCTGGCTACAGCAGCTTTTCAGAGCTGCAGTGGGCTCCACCCAGTTCAGACTTAGTGGCTTTGTTTACACTGTGAGGAAAAACCTCCTACTCAAGCCTCAGTAATGGCGGACACCCTTCCCCCAACCAAACACCAGCATCCCAGGTCAACTTCAGACTGCTGTGCTGACAGTGAGAATTTCAAGCCAGAATATCTTAGCTTGCTGGGCGCCGTGGGGCTGGGATCTACTGAGCTAGATCACTTGGCTTCCTGGCTTCAGCCCCCTTTTCCAGAGGAGTGAATGGTTCTGTCTTGCTGGTATTCCAACCACCTCTGGGGCATGAAAACAATAAAAATTCTTGCAGCTAGCTTGGTGTCTGCCCAAATGGCGGCCCTGTTTTGTACTTGAAACCCAGGGCCCTGGTGGTGTAGGTACCTAAGGGATTCTCCTGGTCTGTGGGTTATGAAGACCATGGGGAAAGCACAGTATCTGGGCCGGAGCACGCTGGTCCTCATCACACAGTCCCTCATGGCTTTCCTTGGCTAGGGGAGAGTGTCCCTGAAGCCTTGCACTTCCCGAGTGAGGTGACGCCCTACCCTGCTTTGGCTCGCCCTCTGTGGGCTGCACCCACTGTCTAAGCAGCCCCAATGTGATAAGCCAGGTACGTCAGTTGGAAATGGCAAAATCACCCACTTTCTGTGTTGATCTCATTGGGAGCTACAGACCGGAGCTGTTCCTATTTGGCCATCTTGCAGCCACACTCTATGTGTTTTTTAAATTGACATTTTGCAAAATACAATTTTAATAAAAAAATACATTAGTCTTCTTTGATCCATGAGAGATACATTTCGAGAACCCTAGTAGACGTCTGAAACTGCAGATAGTACTGAACTGTATACATATTATGTTTTTGTCCTACACATATATATACATATTAAAATTTAATTTATAAATTAGGTAAAGTGATCTTGGTCTTTAGGCCATTATTAAGTAAAATCAGTGTTGCTTGAACACAAACACTGTGAGACAATGATAGTTAACTGATAAACTAGACGGCTACTAAATACCTAACAGGCCAATACATAGACAAGGTCTATATGCTGGGCAAAGAAATGATTCACATCCTGGCTTAGATGCAATGGGACAGTGTGAGATTTCATCATACTACTCAGAATGCTACACAATTTTAAAATTTATGAATTATTTCCAACATTTTTTCCTTTAATGTTTTCAGATGGCAGTTTAAGTGGTAACTGAAACTGTGCAAAATAAAACCTTAGCTAAAGAGAGGGTTACTGTAGTGTCTACACGTGTGCTTTCTGGGTTCATGTGTATATAATAAACTATAAATTGATTTAACACATCAATTCCTATTATATTTTCAAGCATCAGACCACCAACACACGAAATACGCGTAACAATAGAGTTATTTTGGTATAGCAATGATAAAAGGATAAGGCCTATAAGTTAGTTGATTAAGTCTATGGTTGAATTGTGAATGAATTTTTTATTTTATATTTCTTTGAAATGTTTACATTTTTAAAAGCATAATTGTACTATATTGTCCAATTAGAACAATAACAAAAAAAATCTAAGTGGTAGAAAATCCTAGTACACATAGCAAACTTTACAAAGAATAAAGATAACTCTCTCATTCCAAATACACACACAACACATACACACACACTTATACACACTTTAACTCACAAGTTAAAAATACAACTAACAGTAAAATATTAAAAAAATAGAGAAGAGAGAAGAAATACTGTCAATAATTGAAATATGAAAAATCTTCAGAAGTACTGAGAATACTGCAGTTCAGTCTTATAAACAGATAACATTAAGGGTTTATGCATAACTCAATGTTCTGAGAAAGAAAGACAGTTTCAGGGAAAGCAGAGGAGAGCCCCAATGTTGACTGTAAATTTACTTTAGTTGAAATTAACTTTTCTCTTTTACTTCTTGTTAAAGTGATCAGACAATTTAAAATATGTATTTACCAGATGTCCCTGCAGTTGGGAGATTAGAAAGGTGGAAGGGAGACAGACATGTATAATGGTAGCAGCTGACTGGCAAGTTCTTTCAAAATCCCATGTTCTGTATTCCAGGCTGGGTGAAAAGCAGTTATGCTGGGGTATTTGTGACTGGGAAAAATGGTGGTAGCAGTAGTAGCAGCAGCAGCATTCTTTGACTTTGAACTACAGCTAACAAAGTGTGGTATAGAAACTTAAAGTCTACTGGAACCCCTTACTTTTCCTCTCCCAATTCTTTAGCACCAACTTTCCTTTGGCTGGAAATTCCTAGAGCGGGCTTTATATCCTTTACTAAACCCAGGAACTGGAAATCTGAGTCACCCTAAGGTATTGTGGCTTCCTAACTGAGGGCACAGAAATTGTGTAATCGAAACAAGTCATCTCTGCCGAGGTTGATCTGAATCCTGACCTGAAAAAAATCCATTAACATAATAAAATTATTATACTAAACCACAAAGTTTTGGGGTAGTTTGTTATGAAACAGAAATTTCTGTTTGTTAGAACAAAAATTTGGTACCTGAACATGGTGTTCTGTAATAAAAACTTAAAAATTGCCATTGACTTTGGGCTCTGTGCCAGACTAAAACTTGAAGGACACTAAGGAATCTGTTACTGAATGTTGTAAAAGGTTCAATACAACTACTGGTGAGGTCTGCAAAGACAGGGAGAAAAAGGTTTTCTGAGAACTGAAATAAGAAATAATCCTTATTAAGAGGGGCAAACTGCTTGTCATAACTCACCAATGTTGTAGAATAAAGTAAATATATCAAAAGCATTGGAGGAATTGATTAGAAGTACATTCTTAATGTGGAAAATGCCAACTAATTATTTAAATTGTTTATAATAACATATGGATACAAAGAACCTGTTTAATTTGCAAGCAAAATTTGAGTAAACAAAGGATGTAGGACTGTATATGAATCTGTTTTCACACTACTATAAAGACATACCGAATACTAAATAATTTATAAAGGAAAGAGGTTTAATAGACTCATAGTTCCACATGGCTGGGGAGGCCTGAGGAAATTATTCAGTATTAGGTATATCTTTATAGCATTCCAAAATGTGGAACCAGGAGCCATGGAGAGAAACACTCACAAAATGGGACTAAGTTTTAATAAAAAAACTGTCAATGTGTACTTGTCTAGATTTCAAAATTGCTATGGACAATTAACTGTTGTGTACCTTTAATGTTTTGTTTCTCTCCTTTTGAATGAAAATATTTATGAATTGTCCTGTATGTGTTCCACTATTGTATCATTGCATGGGGTGTGTGTGTGTGTGTGTGTGTGTGTGTGTGTGTGTGTTGGCAAGTAATTTGTTTTTTCAGTTCATGAGTCTTCACATTCAGAGAAATTGCACAGGGGAAGTGCATCTCTGGAGCATTATTTAGACCTCGGCATGATTTAGATGACAAGATCTTGGACTTTGAATTGACTCTATAATGGGACAAAACTTGAGTGATATGAGGAAAAATGGTGAGTGTATTATGACTGTGGGAAAAATGTAAATAATTTTTGTTCAGGAAGCAAACTCTGGAGATTTTAAACAAATGTACCAATTGTCAGACACTCCTCTAAAGGTGAGGACTTGTGACCTCTCTTTTGGACTCTAGAAAGGCTCATGGATGCTTCTATAAATAGAATATGACCAAAGTAATGGAATACAACTTCTGAGCTAGCCTCATAAAAAGCAATGTAGCTTCTTCCTGTGTGCGTGTGTGTGTGTGCACACATGCATAGTTTTTTCCCTGAGCCACCATATGAGAAGCCTGATGCTGTCAGTAAGCCAAGCCATATGGAGAAGTCACATGTAGGTACTCTGATTGGCAATTCCAGTTTTAGATTCACCCCTTTCTAGATGCCAGATACGTGAATGGATGAGCCTTCAGATAATGCCAGCCTCTGGCTGTTGAATCATCACAAGCCTTTGGTGAAGACTTAAACATCATAAAGATCCACAGAAACCATGGAAATAACGAAATTAATGTTTTAAGCTATAAAGCTTCGCAGTATTTTTTAAAAAGCAGAGATAGTAACTGTGATATGAATGATGCTGAATAATAATATATAATTAATTAGGTTAAATAACTTTAAAAAAGTAGGATGTGAAGTCATGATTAATTTATCAAAGAGAAATATAAAAATTTTAATTAAAACTAATTTTCAGATTCTATCAAAATAAAATTATTCTTGTTTCTTCTTTCTTAGGCATTTGACACCATTGCAGTCAATACTGTTTCTTTCTTGATGTTAAATTCATAGTAAAAAATTATTATGTGGAAAAATGTCAATAGTATTGTTTCAGCCCTACATCATAAACATTTATTCTAAATGAGCAAAATGTTAAAGTTGAAATAAAATTAAATTTGATTGTAAATTTTGTGCTATTTGCCTTCTAAATGTATTTGGGGTATGTGGTAAATTTTGTATGACTTACATAGCTCCTGTTTCATTAAAGCAGATGTTTGTGTTTTAACAAAAAGACTTTTAAAGAGTCAGGAAGAGATATCAGAAAGTTAATTGAGTGGTGAACACTTTTACTATTGCATGAAGTATTTAAATCAAAATAGTTTTATTCTCTTTTTTAAGGTCTTTGATAAATCAAATTATTTTCATAATTTTCTCACCATAATTAATAACACCATTATTATGTGATTATTTATATCTGAATATGTATAATCATTTCTGCTTTACATTCAGGGAAAGATTTTTTATTGTGCTATAAAATTAACTAAGGTTTTGAAACAGGAAAATAGCATTAATATAATTACTTAATTATTAGTAGTTTAAATCATGGTATTTTTTTTTCCATAAATAAGCACTTTTCCATGTGGAAGCCATGAAACGAATACATAACAAATAATGACTAAAAATAACACCCTAAATGCTCAACCCCTTGTCACTTTCTAGATAATTTTTCTCCTTTTCTCTGTTTCCTTTTATTCACAAGAAAATTGGTCACATGATTTGAAATTAAGATTTGAAAAACAATAAAATAATCACATTACTTAGATACTTGCTACAATTATTTTGAACCAAATTTTATCTTTCAATTCTTCTCAATTTTCAATATTTACAGAGAAAGTATATTTACATTTTTATTAGAATTTCTGGCTTTTATGCCTTAGTTTGTTGAAAAACAGTAGTAGCATTTCTATGTTTCTATGCATTATTTCCTTAAATTGTGAATCTTAAGCATAATTAAAATATATTCTTATACTTGACAAATCTTTATGAGTAAACCATAAATATGGATTTGGATAAATGCTATAGTAAAAAAAGTCTTCTCTTACTACAAAATTATACTATTATTACAATATTAATCATTTGTTTATTTTTCTTTACTTTGATAATTAGGAAAAATATAGATAATTCTTTTGGTGTGACAGCTAAGTCTTTTCATTTATTTATCTACTTATTTATTTATTTGAGACAAGGTCTCACTGTGTTGCCTAGACTGCTCTCAAACTTCTGGGCTTAAGGGATCTTCCTGCCTCAGCCTCCTGAATAACTGGGATTACAGGCACATGCCAATGTGCCTGGCTTATAAATCTTGTTTTATAAATTGTTATGTTTTCCAGAGCAGTGAGTCATATTTTTGTCAATTCTCAGAAAATCCAAGATTTGTGACCTAGAAGGTTACATATAGATGTTATATTACAATATTTTTGTTTAGTTAGAAAAGCTACAAACAAAGGTCACATGTTTGGGTATGAGACTGGGATTTGACTTCCTTACCCAACAATTGGATGGTTTATCCATTAACTTATTTACTAAATTTTCCAATTTAATTTCAGCAAAAGCACTTTATAGGATAATTTTTTAGTTGTGCCTCGTTTCTCAGAACTTCAGTAGAAAACCAAACTAAACCCTATAGAAAAAAATAAACTTTCAAATGAACAAACAAATGAATGGGCAAATTGAATATAAACACAACCACAAATCAGAATTAGGGGGAATAATGAAAGGAAACTTTAAATGTTTGCCTTACTTCTCTTTGAAGAGAATTATATTTTCCAAAGAAAACCAACAGTGTGGTGGATATACATATTTTTAGGTTCTGGTTAGCCCTAACTTTTCCAGTAAAATACTCAGTGGCCAATAGGATCAAATTTTCCTTTTTGGTGGCTAACTTTGATCAACCATAAAATTTGTATGGGAATCAAATTAGCTAAAAGATCGTTTTCAGCTTCAAAACCTCATGTTACTTATAAAACAAGCAGAAAAAAATTAAACAAAACAACACACTTTTTCCAGTATAGTTTGTCAAGTATTTTCAAATATACAGCTACAAAATGTCATTTCTCAGATATTATAGCAATGGTTGCTCTAAGGAACATGAAGTATAGTAGGTTACAGGGAAAAAATGACCACATTTAGTACTACTTGATTAAAAGACAGAATGATCATTAAATCAAGAAAAGGGATTTGAAAAACAAACAATAAAAAGGAAAAACATACTTTTATATCTAAATCATTTGTAAACTTGTTCTTAACGTTTAACTTTATTATTGAAACATTATTTTCTATAAAATAAATATGAGATTAGATATCTAATTAGAAATTTAACTATTCCCACAAACTTTGGCAAGGCTCAGTTAAAGCTCCAGAGCTTCTTACTGTGCTCAGTATACTTGAATACTCTTTGAGATATTAATGAATCTTACTAACGAGGTACGAATTCACCCAAAGTTTCACTATGGAGAAATCACAGTGAAGTGATTTCTCACTTGATTTTCACGTTGAAGTCTTGATCTCTTAGCATGCTTCCCTTTAAATAATTACCTAATTTCTAAAAACTACTTCTCAGATTTCATTCTAACGGTAAATTGAAAATGAAAATGAAGTTTTTAACTTGTTGAGCAGATATTGAAGTGATGGATGAATGGATGGATGGATGGATATCAGTCGATTTCATTGGTGTGTAATGCCATATGTTTGTGAAAGATTCAATAAAAAGGCTGAAAAAATAAGAGGATTCACGAAACAGTGCCGTTTAATTTAAAATTTAATTTTCTTTCATGTTTCTGTTTGGGATCTTGGACAGAACTCATTTAAGTGAAAAAAGGGAACACAGCAACTGATTTCTTTCTAACATTGGTTTTCTTTTCTGAGCACCTTAAAAATTTCCACTGGTAGGCGGTTCACGGTGGCTCAAGCCTGTAATCCCAGCACTTTGGGAGGCCGAGGTGGGCGGATCATGAGGTCAACAGATCGAGACCATCCTGGCCAACATGGTGAAACCCCGTCTCTACTGAAAATACAAAAATTAGCTGGGCGTGGTGGCGTGCGCCTGTAGTCCCAGCTACTTGGGAGGCTGAGGCCCGAGGATTGCTTGAACCCAGGAGGTGGAGGTTGCAGTGAGCCGAGATTGTGCCACTGCACTCCAGCCTGACGCCTGGCGACAGAATGAGACTCTGTCTCAAAAAAAAATAATAATAATAATTTCCACTGGTACCAATTCCTACCTTTGTTTCCTTTCATTTATCTTCCAGGTTGCATTTTGCCAGTTTGTTTTCAGCTGATCTTTATGTACTAACAAATTGGCAGAATGACAAAGACAAGCAGGCAAATAAGAGAACATGCCAAATGTTATTCTCTCCACCCGCAAGCAGTAAAAAAGGAGAACATTCCACTTTCATCTTTTTAATATGAATACTTTTTTCACTCCTGGAATGAGAAAGTACATCCTGCTTTATTTGAACAATGTTCCTCTTAGGAATAAAAGCACTAAAGATAAAGGAAAACACATTAAACTCTATAGCACTTTTAGCTGGCTCACTCTTGCTACCTCTTCTTGCAAAACTGATTCATCTTACAAAAATCCAAAGCAACTTTTGCTGGCAGATATGGCTATTCTTTTGGTATAGAAAACATATCAAATTCATTAAATTTTCTTATATTGTTAACTAGTAATTTTGCCAACAAATGCCAGAAGTAATGAGTTAACTTTTAGGTATTTTCACAGGTTGGAGAGGGTGGTGACTTAATTTGAGATTGCAAAATTCATCGGCCTACATTTGAGTAAATAGTTTTTCAGTTGAGTTTTGATTTAGTTATGAGGCACATTGTAATATTTTTAAGGCATCAGAATTGTGAACTTTGTATTGTGTAATTCTTTATCTTGTCAGTCTAATTTCTAAGACATCAGAATTATTCAAATTTATATTTTTCAGTTTTGTTTTGTCACCTAACCCCCATTATGACCTAAGATAACATAAAATTTATATTGACCTATAGTGTCAATATAAATTATTGTATCTATCATGTATCATTTCAAAGACAATAAAAATCTAAACCTAAATCAAGGGTCAGCTTTCCCTTTTCCCCTTAAGAAGAGTGTTTGCTCAAACAGATTTTAGGAAGTGAGGGAAAAAAATGCTTCTTTATTGTTTATTTTTGGGAGTGGAGTACTCTTCCTCACTCTGAATGGGCTGCAGATACCGTGTCATCATTGTTTGAAATTCTTTGGTTGCAGCACTTCTCTCCTTAGTATAATGGAGCTATCTTCATTTTTTTTCTTTTATAGCAACGCTCCTATTCTTAACTTCCCTCCTATGACCTACTTTTCAGGAAACCATACATACAAGTAGCCACACAGATTCTCCATTCTTCAGGGTGCATTTACCAAAGCTGAGGGATTTTCAGTCTAAAATAAATATTCCACAGGGCTCCAGGGGGATATTTGATACACAAAGTTTCACATGGAAGTCTAAGCAGGACCAAGATATAGCATGAGTGATAGACATATTTATCCGATTGTCACATGGGTTCCTTTATTTTTCAAAGTATTTAGCTAGTAATTATGAAATCACATTTTTGCATACAATATAACACACATACACACAAACACAAATATACAAATCTCAAAGATAAACACTAATTATTAGAGACTCTGCAATCTAGAGTGCAGAAAAACACCCAGTTATGAACTTCAAGATTCTTTTATTTAATCTCATATGATTCTAAATAACCAAAGGTTTAAAAATCAGAAATTTCACATGAAAGTCAGAATACTGGCATTTCTTAAATTTTACGTTGCATTGCGATAACGTTTCCAGTGATAGCAAGCAGATGGATCTGAGTAGTTGTACACTAAGCTGGCACTCTTTGTTTTGACACCTTTAGCACTTCACAATGTATATGTATGCCCTCTTGACCAGCTGTCACTTCATTCTCCTGGTCCTTAAAACATTTTTTTTCTCCTTGTAGGTTGAGATTTGGTTAACCTATACTGATAAAAATAAATCTTTCTATACGATAATAATTAGCAGAGTTGCCTTTTCCACAGTGAATTTAATACAATGTGGTACTCCATAATTAGTTCCTCTCTTTTTCCCTGTCTATCTCTGCCTAGAAAAAGCATAATGGTTTCTCAAACTCCTCTTACTAATTACACCTGAATACTGTAAGATGAAACTTTGCAATGACTGCATTTAAAATTTGATTAGGATCCTAGACAAGTTCTCCCCGATGCAGAAGTTCTGCTTATGCTTTTGAGAGAGGAGGGACTCTTTTTATAATTCTTCTATTTATACATACTCAAGTAAGATGCTTTATAAATGCAATTCAATTGACTTACCTCAATAGTTGTAATTATGAAGAATATGCTTTAAAGTCTATTTAGTTTTATCTAAATTTAATTATATTTCCTATGAAGAGATACCAGGACTAACAGCACTTTTGTTTTCATATCATATATTCAAAATTGCAGTGCCAGTCAAAATAAAGGCTGCACATAATTACTCATGTTTGACTTGAATTGTGAAAACTGAATACATGGATGTAAAGTAGTCAAGGAAAATTTAGTTTAGGTGGGGGTAGCAGCATGTGCACAGGCATAGGGCTGTGAAAGGTATGCTATGTCTGAGGAACAGAAAGCATTTTTATCATAGACTAAAGTAGATGGCAGTGAGACTATGGGTGTGGACTATAAAATTGTATGCATTTATGAAAATTTATAAAACTTTAACACTTCATCATGTGTAAATTCTTCTTTAATCAAAAGGGAAAAGAAACAAACATTAATAGGAAGAATGTATGTAAAAATTGGTATAGGAGCTTATCTAGATTGAGAGAGGCAAAGAGAAAGAACTACGAAAAGATGAGGCTAAGGGAGAATTGTTTTAAAATAGTGTAACATGTTAATATAAAAAAATGGAGAGAAAAATGTTGGATTTAAAATGCAGGGTATTGATAGAGCAGAGTAGACAGACGGAACTATATTAAAGGACCCAAACATGTTTTGCTTTCCTCCTCTAAAGGGCCAAAAAAGAGACAGAGCAGGCTCAGGAGGTTTAGGGACTTGATCCAATTAATTTATAGTGGGTTACATAATCAATCATGAGAAGAGACTAAACATAAAAATTTTGTTATTTGGGCTCCATGTTGTCCTCACAAGGATAAGAGTACCTCTGGGGCCTCTGTAATTGACTTCTAACAAGGTAGATAATATTGATCATGTTAGAGACATATCTGAAATGGACTCAGCCCTGGGCTACTGCATTGGTAAGGACTAGGCAATAGTAATGTTCATCTAAAATTGTTTTTATAGAGAAAAAGTCAAGTACCACCAGAAACTTTGCACAAGAATTACAGTGAACTATGAAGTCTGATGCAAACCAAAATTGCCAGATGTATTTGGAAAGAGCTTATGTATCCAAATATGAAATGTTAACTCAACCATGAACACTTTCATCTTTCTAAGTTTAATGAAAAAGTATTTGAGTATCTGTAAAACAACAGAAAATAAATGGGAAATATCTCAACAACCACTGAGACATTTTGGCACAAACACATCACAACTCCATAAACCTTGGAACCGAATAGAATATGTTGGTCAAAATTATTAGGGACCAGTGAATGGGTAGAAAGCACTCCATGTATGTTTATGCAGTGCTATTTGAAATTTGAGGAGGCATGAGAATGGATGGAAAATATCAAATAACAATATTGGTTTAAACAATGATAGCTACAACACTCCAGAAACAAAGCTCTGAAGTGGCTTCATTGAAAATTACTTACATTTGAAAATATGGATTTGAAACTTCAGGAAATAGGCCAAATAGAAACCATCTGAAAGGAAAATAACAGAAATTAAAAATATGTCCCCCCAAACTCCAAAAATACAGTAGTGGAAAAACACTGGGCACTGGAGCGCATTTGGAACTAATCTCTTTACATTGTCATTTAAAGTCTTTGGCTGTGTTTTACTGAGTAAAATTTTGGTTTTTAATAACTGTTTAATTTTATCATTAAAAATTTCTCTCACTTCTACCCTGCAAAATTGACTATTGCAAAATCTGGGATTATTTATTTTTTCTTATTACTGATGGCATACGAAGCTGCTTTTAAAACACAGATATAAATAATGTAATGACACAGGATTTTCATTAATATTTTTGTAGAGATACTATAGCACATAAACAGCCATTCTCTTGCAAGCAACAGTGAATCTGGGGGGTTGACTGATAGGGATCTCATAACAAAATACCACAGATTAGGTGGCTTAAACAACTGAGGTTTATTTCTTTCAGTTCTGGGGGCTGGAAGTACAAGGTCATCATGGCAGGTTTGGCTTCTCCTGAGGCCTTTTTCCTGGCTTTTAGATGGCCACCTTCTCACTATATTCTCGCATGACCTTTTCTCTGTACATACCCATCCCTGCTATCTCTTCCTCTTCTTATACAGACACAAGCTATATTGCATTCAGAATCCACTCATGTAACTTTATTTAAACATAAGTGTCTTTTTATAGATTCTATCTTCAAATATGGTCACATTGGGAGTTTAGGGCTTCAACATGTGATGTTTGAGGAAACATAATTCTGTACATAACAAGGGTCGTGTCAGATTCAATATCTGGGAGTCCCTTTAAGACTGAAAAGTGTGCAGTGACTGAAGGAAGGGTAACAAATTGTTCACACAGTTAATATTATAAAAATATCTCAGTTCGTAGACATGTAAGATTAGATGACGTGATTCATCCGGACGTCTTTTCATCCTGCCCCCCAGGAAGACAAATCATTTAAGACTACCTATTTCCCTTCCCCCTGCAGAGCTGACCTTTGTGATTTTTCTAAATGAAGTTATATGGACGTGCACCTTCATTCGCAACTTAAGTGTCTTCTTATTAGGGAGGCAGCTTTTCATAAAGTGGAAAAACCAGGACTGCGTATTTGGCCTTTGCACCTTTTGGATTATGATATCTTGATGGAATTGGGGGTGCCTTGTCGCTATAAGATGGTGGGATTAAGGGAGAGCCAATCAGGTTGATTTTGTTGATTAGAGGTAGATGTTTCTTTTAGTACAGGTTCGAAGGCACAGAAACTCTGCCTATTCCATTTCTTCTGCACAATGTCTAATTAGTAAGAACCTATTAGCTCAGACAAAAACAGTTGAAGAATAGAGAAGGAAGACAAAATTCAGATTCTTCTGGCTTGAGATGGTAAAGTAGACCCTGCTCTTTGAAAAGGTTGGCTTCAAAGCAAATTTTCTCACCCTGAGCACTAGTGGCATTTTGGGCCAGTTAATTGCTTGTCATTGGTGGGTGGCTGTCCATACATTGTAGGAAGTTTAGCCGCATTCCTGTTTTCTACTCACTAAATGCTGACAGCTCCCCCATTCCCTGGTTTTGACAACTGAAAATAACTCCAAACATTGTTAAATATCCCATGGGAGATAAAATTGACAGCAACTGAAAAGGGCGGACCTAGAGAGGAGAGAAATTAGGTATAATCACAAGAAGAGTATAGTGCCCCCTTTTTTTTTTTCAGTTTTCTTTTGTTTTGTTTTCTTTTGCTTTGCTTTAGGATGAAGGATGCTTGTATATATTTAAAATGGGCAGAGTAATGTCTAATTATCCATATAAGGTTGACTATGTGAGATTCTTTTCCTCTCTCTCCTGTTACTAAAATAACAGTGGCAATAAAGGCTCAAAAGAGATACAAACTCAAAAGGACAAAGAAAACAATTGAATAGACATGAACAGATAAGCAATTTAAGTAGTTTTCCTGAACACAGAGGGAGACATTGTGGTGATTGCTGTGTTAGAAGATCAGGGAAAGCCGTAACTTTAAAAAAAAAAAATGTTTTACTTTAAGTTCTGAGATACATGTGCTGAATGTGCAGGTTTATTATATATGTATACATGTGCTATGGTGGTTTGCTGCACCTATCAACCCATCATCTAGGTTTTAAGCCCCACATGCATTAGGTATTTGTCCTAATGGTCTCCCTCCCCTTTCCCCCTACCCCCAGATAGGTCCTGGTGTGGGATGTTCCCCTCCCTGTGTCCATGTGTTCTCATTCTTCAGTTCCCACTTCTGAGTGAGAACATGCGGTGTTTGGTTTTCTGTTCCTGCGTCAGTTTGATGAGGACAGTGATTTCCAGCTTCATCCATGTAAGGACGTGAACTCATTCATTTTTTATGGCTGATATGCAAGACTGCCCTGCAGAGATTAGGTCCGACAGTTCTCTTAGGGGTACAGTCTCTTATGGGATCATGTTAGCCTAGAAAGATGGCCATTCATGGCCACATTCCAATACAAATGCTCCTACACAAAACTCTGAACTTCACATCAGCTGGCTTGATGCTCTACCACTTTACTTGTCTCCTGGGGGCTCTACCCCAGTGAGATGCGGGTCAGCAACCACTCATTGCAATCAGCCCAGAATGAAGGGTCTGTGCTATGGGCCCAAGCCAGGGGTTCCCTGTTTCATGATGAGCAGTTGGAGGTGTGTGGGACCCGGAAAAGATGGACTGACCTCCTCTCTTTAGGTTGACTTCAGGTTGTTGGAGGCGTGGATGAGGTACTTAGGGTCTTTGCTCTTTCATTAGTCTGAGGGTAGCAAGGACAGTTCTATTGCAGAGGCAGTGGCAGAGAAGCTTTCAGTTGCCCCTCTGGGGTTCTGTACAGGGGGTAACAGAGTTGATACTGGCTTGATAGCTCTGGTGCCAGCTGGTCACCAGGCCACCAGGGTGGGGGATCCCTTCTGCCCGTGGTTAGCTTGGACTGTACAAAGCCCAAAGGCCAGAACAGCTAAGTTGCCCAAACAGCAAAGATGGTGGCCCGCTTCTACTTCCAGGAGCTTCAACCCAGGGAGGTGCAATGCTGCTATGGGTGGCTGGCTAGAATTCCAAGCCAATGTCTTATCATGTGACCAGCTATGGAAGTGGAGCCAGCAGACTGTTGTTGCTCAATCTCCTGGCTTCAGCCTCTTTCCTAGAATCAGGTACTGGGGCCTAATCTCCTGCTTTGCCAGAGTTGCTGCTCTTTTGTCTGAGAAGCCTGGAAAGCCCAAGTATCTAAAGCTCCCTAGGGTCTGCCTGTGCCTGAGTGGCCGCTCTGCCAAGACTCCACATAGGTCTGTGTGTCAGATGAAGGCCCTGGTGAAGTGGGCTCACAAGGGGATCTCCTGACCCGAGGATGCAAATATCCATGAGTGAAGCAAATGTGCCCAGGATCACACATTCGCTCACCACTTCCCTGGGCAGGGAGTTTCCTTTGGCACCATGTTGCTTCTGGGTGGGCTGTCGTCCTGCCTTGCTTTTCTCTGTTCTCTGTAGGTCATATATATAACTATATATAACTCTCTCTCTCTCTCCTATAGATATATGTAACTATAAAGTTACACAAAATACAATAATATATGAGTTATATATATACGTAATTGTTTCCTTGATTATGAACAGTTGGGGGTACATGGCACCCCAGGAAGACGGACTGGCCTCCTCTCTTTGGGTTGACTGCATCTTGTTGTAAGTGTGGATAAGGCACACCTTGGAAATATCCAAGTCCCAATGTGAGTACTTGGGTAGTTCACTTCAAGGTGCTGTGTTTATTCACCCCTTCTATTCCTCTCTGTGACAACCACAGACACTAGCTGCTTCTAGTAAAGCCATCTTGGTCATTCCACCCTTCCCTGGTTTATTTATTTTTACCAATATGAAGTGTGACTTATGATACAATTCAATCTTTCATTGACTTATCCATTTATTTATTTATTTTGTAAGATTACATTAAACTCAACTATGTATCAGTTTTAATGCTAGTTCATGGGTGGACAGAAAGCAAACTTTTTCTTCATAGAACCTGAACTCTGTTGGAAGAGATAGATACACACTAGAAAAGTAAACAAATAAATATTGTGCTTTCAAATAGCATTAAGCATAAGAAAGAAAATAATGCAAGGCCAAAGGAAACAGAAAGGCATGTGGGTTAATCTTTTAGATAGGGTGGTAAAGTGATTTGAATGTTCCCTCCAAAACTTATGTTGAAGCTTAATCTTTAGTGTGTCAGTACTGATAGGTGAGACCTGTAAAAGGCAGAGTCCTCATGAATGGACTAATCCAGTTTTAGATTAGCAAATTAAAGCTTAATGAATTAATGGGTTGCCATGGGGACGGAACTAACGGCTTTATAAGAAGAAAAAGAAAGACCTGAGCATTACACATTAGCATGCTCAGCTCCCTCATTATGTGATACTTTGCCCCACCTAGGGACTGTTCAGGAGCCCCACCAACAAGAAGATTCTCACCGGATGCAACTCCTCAACCTTGGACTTTCCAGCTTCCAGAAATGAAAGAAACAAATTTAGTTTCTTATACATTACCCAATTTCAAATATTCTGTTATAAGCAACAGAAAATGAGCTAAGACAGATGTTCAGAAGGTTTCTCTGGGGAAGTGACATTCAAACAAAGATATAAAGTTTAAAAGAAAAATAGGAGAATTTCAGAAAGAAGAAACAACAAGTTTAAAGGCCTTGAGAAGGTAGCAAAAATGTTCTTTTTAATGGAGCAAAAATCTAGAGAGAGCTAGAGTAGTAAAAGCCATCATTGAGGTAGAAGTCTTTAATTATCATGAGGAGTCTGTGCTTTAATCCAGCTGTGATAGAGAACCACTGAACAGTTTTGAGAAGGGTTGTGAAATCATCTGATTTGTCAATTAGAGGATGGTTGTGGCTGCCACAATGGTGTGAACACAGAAAAATTAGAGATAAAAGAGAACTTTGCAGAAATCTAGGCCCGGGGAACCAGGATTTAGATAAAAGTCATAGCGGAGGTGTGGAGAAAGTTTAGAATCGGTATTACAATTTGAAGATAGAGCTGACTGGATTTGCTAATGGATATAGGGCAAAAGAGAGAGAGCGAAATCAAGAATGTGTAGCTTATGCATATGGCTTGAACACCTTGTAAAAGAGAAGCATATTTTACAGAAATGGAACAGAGTAGGAAATGTTAACCCTTTGTGGCTAGATAGCAATAGTTCTGTCTTGGACATGTTGAGTCTGAGATAACTACTCAGCAGAGATCTCAAAGAAACAGATACATGACTATGGGAATTCAGGGTTTGACTAAGGCTAGAAATGTAAGTTGGAAGTCATTAACATATCAATAGCATGTAAAACTATAGACCTGAATTAATTTACAAAGGGAGACACTGATGATGGGAGAAAAGACTTTCGCTGAGATACTTTGACATTTATTGGTTCAGAATCCATAAAGAAGTCTGAAATTCAGACTTCAAGGAACAGACAAGAGGCTGAAGGGAAATTAAAAGAGACATCTTAGATCCAAATTAAAAACCAAATAAAACTCTCCAGGAATGAGTTTTCAACTACGTAAGAATTTGTATGAACAGGAACAGACAAACAGCCATTATATTTGGTGATACAAATGTCAAATGAGGGTGGTTTTAATGTGCTGGTGAGACTAACTGAAAATAGTTCAAAAGAGAAAAAAATTTTTAAAGGAGCTTTGCTACAAAATGGTTCAGAGAAATGTAAGGCTAGCTGGAGGCAGATGTGGAATCAAGGGAGCATCTGTTGATTTTTCCAGTGGGACATAATATAGAATATGTGTAGGTTTAGGATAATACTGTAGTGCAAATGGGAATAATAATTGAAAGAGAGAGGAAATATTTGTAGCATTTAAATTCTGCGATAAGCAAGAGAGAATAAAGTTCATTACATAGGTGGAAAACTAATTTTATGTTAGGATGGAAACAGATAATGTAGTTTCAAATAACTATGGGAAGATCCTTTTATTTCTTTTTTTGCTTACATTTTGTAATTGTTCCTCAGGTAAACAGATGGATTATTCAGAATTGTTGGTTTATCCCACACTTCTATCGCTGGTTCATACATAACTATCTTTTAAAAACATTTTTTTTGTTAAATAATACGAACTACCAGTTGGAAAAGGCAGTTCTTGTTATTTGATACCCAACTTAGTATCAGATCGTTACCACCTAAAATATCTTTTAGAGATAATTAGTGAAGCAGGAACCCTGAGAAACCAGGAAAAAATGTTTAGAAAGAAACCAAGAATATATTAAAATTAAGGTAGTTCCATCCCAAACAGTATTATGTGATTTAAAATGAAGTTATTACAATTGTAGATGGTACAATTTTATATGTGCCATATATATATACATGTACCATACATATGTATGAACAAAATATCTGCATTATAATATAGCCCATAAATGAACCAATAGTGCTGCCTTCATCTGAACACCTAATGCAAAAAAAAAAAAAAAAAAAAAAACATAAAACATCTTTAACTCCCCTTTCTCTTTTACTACTCCATCCTACCTTCAGCTACTTGGTCTTGTCAATTCTGGTTCTAAATTTTTCTGAAATATAATCTTTCCTAATTTTTCTAAACTTTTCTGTATTGATAGAAATTTTATTATTTTCTCCCAGGAAAAGAATAAAACTGGTTTCTCTGCTTTCAGACTTTGACTTCTAATCTTTCTAGTATATTGCCAATCGAGTTACCTGGTAATAATACATCAGGATTAATTACTTAATCCTATGCCATGAAAGTCTAGTATGTCCGTACTTCTTTTGATGATTCTGTGGCATGTGGTTTTTATACGACTCCTTCAGAGATGTTATATAACAGAGCAGGAGCTGTAATGTTAATAATATTATAGTTAATTTAGTAACATACCACGTTTCATTTCATTTCCTTACATGCCTACCTCACTTCTATTTGTACTTCACACTTGCTGCCCTGTAATTACACTGCACAAAAGATTAGCAAGCAAGTTTTGCTTTAGACTTTGGAAGAAACTCAAACACAAATATTTAATTTTATTTGGAATTTATTTTTCATGTATATTTTTATAGTATGGCCATCTCTCTTTCAGACTGAACTTATCAAAATTGTCTCACTGTGCTTTTTGCACTTCTTTGCATTTCAATGAAGAAGAACAATGCACCTCTATTAGTGAGTTTTGACTCTGAGCCACAGTGTCTCCACCTTCAATAAATATTATTTTTAACTCATTGGTAGGTAAAGAAAGTGTCTTTAAAAAAACGGTTATTGATGACAATTCGGGGATCAGTTTAAGGTCTGTAGTACTTGGATGCCAAGCAACAGTAACTCCATTTTTCAGTGTTTCATGAATTATTCCTGAATATAATCTATCCCCCACTATTTAGTATAAGAGTGAAAAGAAAAAGTGAGCTCTGTATGTATAATGTATTTTCATAGGAGAATTGACTTAGTAGCAATTAAAATAGTGATATGTAGACATCAAAAGGGTATCTACAGATTCAAAGGGGTTTTCAACAACGCATAGGTGAGGAATTCTCTGAAAGATAAATCAAAGGTAGGTGTTTAGGAAGTGATCTTAAACTTACTTGGTTAGAAACATAAATTATCGAAAATATTATACAAGTTAGAGACCATTATGATTTTTGTCACCCATGGCAGTACTTGCACGTTAGGTGACCAATCAAAATCCATACTAATATTTGATGTGTAAAAATATTTTATATATCTGCAAAAATAAAGCAGAATGCTAATAATTTAACAATTGTCTTTCCTTATTCTCGTAATATTTTGCCAGCTAGTGTGCAGCCAACTCAAATCATGAAAATCATGAGCAAGAAGGTCTTTTAAATGAATTTTGTGTATGTAACTATTTTTTTGAAGAACTCAGAATATTACAAATAATTTTCAAGGGACCGGTTACATTATGGACTCCATGACAAAAACGCTGAGGCTTCTTTCATAATAGTGCCTCTGTTGTGTGTGTATGTGAAAGTAATAATAATCATACGCTTTTCATTAGTCTGTAATGTAGGGTATCATATAAATAGGGGTGGACCTTAGAAGAATAGGAAAGCATTACATTGAGTTTTGGAATATTGTTTAATTTAAATAATGTGTAATTCAATTTAATTTCAACAAACAACATGTAAATCTTGTGTTTACTAAGAGACAGAGATACACATAACAAAGAATAGTATCAATGTAATTCTTGATATTGGTTAAGAAACACTTAAAAATTTTAACTACACGAGAATTAAGATTGTAGAAATAATAGAAATCATAGAGAAGCAATCACACAAAAAAACAAATGTTGAATTTCTCTACTTTGATAATATTTGGTGTATATTATGATGTTCCCTACATGCTTTTGCTCTCTGTCTCAGAAATGTGACTCTGTCATATCTATACTTCAATAGATGTTTCTCACAATTGTATTGAACTAATATATATTTTGCATATACTTAGGTATATATCTGATAATACAGGAATAACCTGTCAGTTATCCACTTTTCAAAAAATTTTAAAACTTTATAATTACAATTATAATAATATATAAAAGTAATATAATATCTAATTTGCCAGTGGTGCTAGGGATAATTATAAAGAAATAGAAAATTCTAATCTAAGACTAATACACATGTAATAACATATGTAGCTTTATGTTCTTATGGAGTAAAGTGAGATTCACTTTGGCAGGATAATAGTATATTTTACATACCACTGGAAGGGTAATTTGAAATGCAGCATCTGAAGTACATATTTTATACAGCTACTAATACTTAAATATGAAATATTGGGAGATGACAGTATCTCTTATGTCAGAAATACTGCTTGGTTTCAGTAGAAAAATGTTGGCTTATTAAATAGTGTGTTAAAATACTGTAATATTAAAATAGGCTACTAGAAGAGAAATCAACAATACATAGGATCTCTTCTTAGAGATTTGTCCACCTCCTTAAGTTTACTTCAATGCAGCTAGTTATAGTTAGGTGCTCTTTAGTTATTCTCCTTTATCTGTTCAATGAGACATAGTTAGCTGCTTGGAGATGCTTGTGGAGAGAATGGCAACAATAAACACTAGCTAGGTGGCAAGCTTCCAATGGTCAGTGCAATGATAAATACATCAGTGGTTCTCAACATTGGTTGCACATTAGAATTGGCTGCACCTGGTGTCATTTGTAAAGGCCAATTGCCTGGGCTCCACCTGCAGGGATTCTGATTTAATTAGATTGGAAACTGGCCAAGATGTAGATATGTTGTGAGGACTGGATTATTCACTGGAAAACAGCTATATTTAATAACCCCAACTTTTCAAGTAAAACAATAAAACAATAATAAAAGAAACCTAAATCATCTAACAGAGAGAACTCATGACATGATAAGGATCAATAAAGCTTAGAATATAGTCTATCCAATCTTTTTTTATTTAGATAAATATGTAAAGTGCTAAAAAGATAACCTTATGTATTTCTTTTATATCATTAGTTAAAATGGTCACCTCTAAGGTTTTATAATATGTTTGCAATAATTTTATGTTAAAAGTCAAATTCAAAACATTCCAAATAGCCTCCTTTCAATGATATAAATTATGATTGTATTTTGCTTCCTTAAATACCTGCTCCAGAAACCAACAACTTGAATTTACCCAATTATCTTGCCATAATTTTACCTGTCTCCATGTAAAGTTATCTTTGAAGTTAATTATAGAGATGAGTCCCATAAGGTTTACTGAACTGTTTCCCCACTCTGCCCAAAAATGAGGTTCAATTACACTCAACAGGAGGAATAGGTGTATGTGGGGGTTGGTACTCAAACAATCTACACTTAAGACATCAATTTCTACCTTCCCTGGCTTGGGCAAATGGTGGGCAAAAGTATGCAAAATAGCTATCAGTGAACTGTGAGGTCTTGCATTTACTCAGTAACCTTGTCATTTAACTATTTCCAGTGCCACTCAATGATGGTAATGTGTTTAAAGAGCCCTGCTCCTAACCTTTTTCTTAAAAAGAGAGACTCTCAATGGTGTAGAAGCAGGGGTAGATCTATCAGAATGACACGAAAATACCTTCTTAAACTAACTCTACTGCCCTCTTTAGTTGAGTATCTTCTTTATAGTGAAATATGTCACCATTGTTTCATAGGCAGCTAAATTAGAAGGGGTAAGAAGATAACATTAAGTCACAAATCTCTCCATGAATTCCAGTGACCACCTTTTTAAATGTGAGCTATGAAAGCAAATTTCTGTATAATAGACTTAAGAGTTAGATAAGACCTGTATCATTTTTAACAGAATACATACATATATGTGTAGATATATATATATTTGACACATAGTAATTGTACATATTTATAGGATATCATGTGATATTTCAATATACTCATACAATGATCAAATCAAGGTAATTAGCATATCTAGCACCTCAAATATTTATCATTTCTTTATGTTGGTAACACTCAAAATCTCTATTCTAGCAATTTGGAAAAATACAATAAATTATTGTTTACTATAGTTATACTACTATTGAACTCTGGACAGATTCCTCCTATACATCTGTAATTTTGTGTATGTTAACCAACCTCTCCCCAATCCCCTTTCCTTCTACCCTTCCCATCTCCTAGTAACTACCACTCTACTCTCTACTTCCATGAAATCAACTCTTTTTAGCTTCCATGTATGAGTAAGAACATGTGGTATTCATCTTTCTGTGTCTGATTGATTTCACCTAACATGACATTTCATGTTGTCATGACAGGCTTTCATTGTTTTTTATGGCAAATAGTATTCCATTGTGTATACACATACACACACACACGCACACACACAAACATATTTTCCTTATTGCTGCATTGTTGGACACTTGGATTGAATCCATATCTTGGCTATTGTGGATGGTACTGCAATAAATACAAGAGTGCAGATATATCCTTGGTATACCAATTTTTTTTCTTTTGAATATACACCTGGCAGTGGGATTGCAGAATCATATGGTAGTTCTATTTTTACCTTTTTGAGGAATCCCAGACAATACCTGTATTCTAATTATTGTTTGAATTCCATCTGTCTCCATTCTTTATTGCAATAATGAAAAAAAAAAACAGTATTTACATTTTAGGGTTGCTTTAAATACCAAATAAATAACATATATAAAATGTTAGATCCACAACAGTATTTAGAGTACATTGGATCATATATTTTCTACTTCCTATCAAATTCTAGGGAGATTTATAAAGATGCCCCTAATTCTGGATATGGGTAGAATGAAACCTTCCATGAATACTATTTCATCTTATAGGAAAAGCAGAATAGCACAGGTTGGAAAAGGTCTTTAGAGACCATCAGTGATTGTGTCCACTTCCCAGTATACAAGAGTGAAAGCATAGCTTGACTGAGAGTTCAGGCCTCCTAAGTGTTGTGCCATTTAAAGTTTTTTCTTACCACTAATATATTTTTATCTTTTATAAATATCGAGGTGCAAGAAAGACATTACCATATCTGAGTCCCCAACCTCTAGTAAACAAAGTCAAAACATTATATTAGAGAGGTTGGTCTGGATACATGTTGGTTCAAAGATGTTTTCATGGCCATGAGCCAAATGTATGTCTAACTATTGGTTAGTTATTTTTAGTGCTATTGAGTGTTTTTAGTTCTAAGAAAAAATTGCATAGAAATAATAGCACTAAAGTTTCCGAAAATGGTATGTTTTTAGAGTTATAAAAACACAAAAAGTTATAAATATATATTCCTATGGTCAAGAATTAACTATTATCATATTGTATAGTTGTTTTTAGTCTTTTAAAATAGATAGATGATAGATAATAGATTGTTTGATAGATACATAGATGTAGATATATCTAAACTCCTCTTTTATTATCATCTTAAATCCAAATCTCCTTCTCACTTTTCAAATAATCCTTAAGATGTGTGTGATTTAATCTCTTCTGGGAAAGGAGGGTAACAAGATGGTCAACTAGAAATAGGCAGGAGGTGCTGCTCCAACTGAGAGAGACCGAGGTTTTGAGTAAGCCAATATATTAATAATTTGAACAGATCTTCAGAGAAAAAACATTGAAAATGGATGGAAATGAGATACAGACATTGAGGTTAAGTAGAGAGGAATCTGGGAAACCTGCATGGGGTACCCAAACACTAAATCTAGTTCTTGGTCTTGAAAGGCCCCTGAGGAACGAGTGAGTGAAGGGACAGTGGGACTGCCTACCCTCTCCATATATGTCTGGGATTCTGGCTACAGGGGGCCCATGTGCCCCATAGATGTTTGAACTGAGAGAGGGATTTTCCCAAAGAATAGGCAGAGACATGTTTTTAGCCCATGCAGAACCATGGGCCACTGTGAATGGTGCAGCTCTGGTGGAGTGTGGCCATAGGCTCCCATTCCCCAGGGCTCTCCGTCTTCCTCCAAGAAGCTCTGGCCCAGCTGACTGCAAGGCCAGAAAAGAGCAGATCCAACTTCCTCATGAGACTGGGGCACATTTGTTCTCTAGGTCCTCGTGCCAAACAGCCCTTCATAGGGTCACTGTCTGGCCACTCTGCAGAAGTGTGAACATAGCACAGCCCCTGTGCCCAGCCTTGGTGACTTGCTCTACCTGATTGTTTTCTCAGTGCTCTGGGAGTACTTTGGATTTCCCCAGCATGCCCTGATCTCATCTGCAAGCATCGAGAGGATGGATTTGTGAGCCAATCCTAGCGCCCCAGGTCTGTGGCACACAGTTTGAGAATGCTGAGCCAAGATCTATGGCTGGCACTCAAGCAGGAGAGGATTTAACACTCACAGAGCACTGAAAGGAGTGAGATGTGCAGGTTCGTGGGCTGGAACAGGAGCAAGGCACATCTCTCTCTGTAGGGCCTGCCTATTAACCTGCTGTGGTTTCTGCCAAGGGATCCTTGCAGCCTGGACACCTAACAAAAGAGAAACGTGTGCACAGTGCCTGTGATTGGAGGGGCTCCCCAAGACCCAGGAGCTGACCTGGTGAGGGTATCAGCTCTCCGTCCCCTGTACCACAGAACAGGGCTACAAACATGAGGAAATAAGAGAGAAGCCAAAAGGCTGAGTAAGGCTCTATCTATCATCCATTACTCCTTTTTTTTTTTTTTTTTCCTGATCTCAGAAGCTAAGCAGGATCTGGCTTGGTTAGTACTTGGATGGGAGACAGTCTGAAAATACCAGGTGCTGTAGGCTTGTCTATGGCCATACTACCCTGAATGTACCTAATCTCATCTCACCCATTACTCTTAAGTGGCATGTACTGGATCATAGCCAAAACTATAACACCAAAAGTATTTTGTTAATATACCTTCCTATGAAACCAAGGACAATAACACATCCACAAATGATCCTGTACAAAGCCCTGAGCTTCTGAAAACATCAAGAAGTGAAGCCAAGTGACTGTACTCAACTTATGCCTCAGTTTAAGGCACACCAATTCTCCTAGATGAGAAAGAATTAGTGCAAGAATTCTTAAAAAGCCGGTGTCCCTCTACCTCCAAACAAGTCCACTAGCTTACTAGCAGTTGTTTTCAGCCAGCCTGAAATGACTGAAATGACATACATAGAATTCAGAATCTGGATGGCAAGGAAGCTCATTGATATTCAGAAGAAACTTGAAACCCAATCCAAGGAGTCCAAAGAATCCAGTAAAATAATCCAAGAGTGGAAAGAAAAAATTGCCATTTTAAGAAAGAACCAAATTGAATTTCTAGAGCTAAAAAACTAAAAGAATTTCATAATACAATCAGTAGTATTAATCATAGAATATAACAAGATGAGGAAAGAAACTCCGAGCTCAAAGATCAGTTCTTTGAATCAGATCAGGAGATAAATTTTTTTAAAAAAATTAAAAATATACATAATTTTTTATAAATATGAGATTTTGTAAAGAGACCAAATCTGACTCACTGGCATTCCTGAAAGAGAAGGAGAGAGAATAAGCAACTTGAAAAATGTATTTGAGGATATAGGCCATGAAAATTTTACTAATTTTGCTAGAGATGTTGACATTCAAATTTAAGAAATGCAGGTTTTCCTGGATACATACCATAAAAGAGGTCCATCCCCAGGCCACATAATCATCAGATTCCCCAAGATCAATGGAAAAAAATTCTTAAGGGCAGCTAGAGAGAAGGATCAGGTTTTGTACAAAGGGAGTCCAAATAGGCTAGCAGCAGAGTTCTCAGCAAAAACCTTAAAAGACAAAAATGATTAGGGGCCTATTTCCAGCATCCTAAAAGAAAGGAATTCCAATTAAGAATTTCATATCCTGCAGACTAAGCTTCATAAATAAAGGAGAAATAAAATCTTTATCAGACAAGCAAACATTGACGGAAATTTTTTAGCTAGACCAGCCTTACAAGAGGTCTTTAAGGGAATGCTAAGCCAGAAAACAAAACAGTAACACCTGCTACCACAAAAAGACATTTAAAAACATAGCCCACAGACACAATAAAGCAGTTACAAGATTAAGTCTACATAACAACCAGCTAACAACACAACGACAGGATCAAAATTTGACATATCAATACTGATTATCAATATAAATAGCCTGAACACTTCCTTAAAATAAATGGAGTAGCAAGCTGAAGAAAAAACCAAGACCCAACATTCTGCTATTTTCAAGAGATTCATCTCAGACATATTGACACTGACACCCACAGGCTCAAAGTAAAGGGATGGAGAAAGATCTACCACACAAAGGAGAAAAAAAGAGGAGGAGTTGCTATTCTTATATCAGATAAAGCAGACTGTAAATCAATAAAAATTAAGGACAAAAAAGGCACTATATAATGATAAAGTGATAATACATCAAGAAGACTTAGCTATCCTAAATATATACATGTCCAATAGTGGAATATCCAGATTTATAAAACAAGTAATTCTGGACCTGTAAAAACACTTAGAGAACTACACAATAACAATGGGAGACTTCAAACCCCAACTGGCAGCATTATACAGATCACTGAGGCAGAAAACTAACAAAGAATCTTTGGACTTAAACTTGGCACTTGATCAATTGGACTTAATAGTAATCTATAGAACACTCCATTCAACTCCACAAAATATACATTATTCTTATCTGCACACAAAACATATTCTAAGATTGACTACATACTCAACAATAAAGCAAGCCTCAATAAATTTTTTTTTCTAATTGAAGTAATACCAAGCACACTCTTGGACCAAAGTGCAACAAAAATGGAAATCAGTAACAAGATCTCCCAAAACTATACAAATACATAGAAATTAAACAGCTTACTCCTGAATAGCTCCTTGAATGAACATCAAAATAAAGGCAGAAATAAAAAAAAAATTTGAAACTATAAAAATAGGGATATAATTTACCAAACTCTCTAGAATGCAGCTAAAGTAATGTCAAGAAGAAAGTTTATAACACTAAACACTATCAAGAATTTAGAAAGCTCTAAAGTAAACAATCTAATTTGCACCTAAAGAAACTAGAAAAAAATAACTAAGCTAGTAGAAGAAAAACAACTAAAATTAGAGAAGAGTTAAAGAAAATTGAGATGAACACATCGATACAAAAGATCAATGAAGCCAAGAGTTTGTTTTTTGAAAAATATTAGGAATAATAGACCACTAGCTAGATTAAAAAAGAAAAAAATGAGAAGATTAAAATAAGGACTATCAGATATGACAAAGATAACATTGCAACTAATCCCTCAGAAATACAAAAGATCCTTGGAGTGGAGAATACTATGAACAACCCCAAGTACACAAATTAAGAAATTTAGAGAAAATGAATAAATTCCTGGAAACAGACAATCTCTCAAGATTAAATCAGGAAGAGATCGAAACCCTAAACAGACCAATATCAAGCTCTGAAATTGAATCAGTAATAAAAAAATCTACCAACCAAAAAAAGCCCTGCAACAGATGGATTCACAGCTGAATTCTACCATACATAAAAAGAAGAGCTGGTCCAATCCTACAGAAACTGTTCCCAAAAATTGAGAAGGAGGAGCTCCTCCCTAACTTATTCTACAAAGCCAGCATCAGCCTGAAACCAAAGTCTGGCAGAGATACAACAAAAAAGAAAACTTCAGGCCAATATCCGTGATGAACATGATGCAAAAATCTTCAACAAAATACTAGTGAAATGAATCTAGCAGCACATCAAAAAGTCAAATTGACCATGATCAAGTACGCTTTATTACTGGGATGCAAGGCTGGTTCAACCTACACAAATCAATGTATGTGATCCACCACATAAACAGAATTAAAAGCAAAAACCATACTATTATCTCAATAGGTACAGAAAAGGCTTTCCATAAAATCCAACATCTTTTCATGATAAAAACCCTCAACAGAAGCAGCATCAAAAGAACACATCTCAAAATAATAAGAGCCATATATGACAAACCCACAGCTAACAGGCAAAAGCCAGAAGCATTACCCCTAGAAACTAGAACAAGACAATGATGCCCATTCTCACCGTCTCTGTTCAACATAGTGCTGGTAGTCCTAGCCAGAGCAGTCAGGCAAAAGAAGGAAACAAAAGGCATCGAAAATGAAAAAGAAGTCAAATAATCTCTCTTCACCAATAATACGATTCTATACCTAGAAAACCCTAAAGACTCTACCAAAGCCTCCTAGAACTGATATATGATTTCATTAAAGTTTCAGGATACAAAATCAATGTAGAAAACCCAGCAGCATTTCTATACACCAATAATGTCCAGATTGAAATTCAAATCAAGAGCACAACCTTATTTACAACAACCAGAAAGAAAATGAAATATCTAGGAATACATCTAACTAAGGAGATGAAAGATCTTGACAAGGAGAACTGTAAAATACTGCTGAAAGTAATCAGAGATGACACAAATAAATGAAAATACATTCCATGCTCATGGATTGGAAGAATCAATATCATTAAAATGGCAATACTGCCCAGAGTAATCTACAGAGTCAATGCTATTTCTATCAAACTACCAATGTCATTCTTCACAGAATCAGAAAAAAAAAAAAGATTCTATAATTCATATGGAACCAAAACAAGGCCCAAATACTAAAAGCAATTTTGAGCAAAAAGACCAAAACTGAGTTATCACATTACTTAGCTTCAAGTTATATTATATGGCTACAGTAACCAAAACAGCATGTTACCGGTACAAAAACAAATACATAAGCCAATGGAACAGAATAGAAAACTCAGAAATAATCCCACACAACTACAACCATTTGCTATTTTATAAAGTCAACAAAAACAAGCAATGGGGGAAAGGACTTTGTATTCAATAAATGATGCTGAGATAACTGGCCAGCCATATGCAGAAGAATGAAACTGGACACTAATATTTCATCATCTATACAAATTATCTCATCATCTATTAAAGCTTTAAATAGAAGACCTCAAATTATAAAATGCTATAAGAAATCCTAGGAAATCTCCTTCTCAACATTGGCCTTGGCAAATGATTTTTGGCTAAGACCCCAGAAGTAATGGCAAGAAAAACAAAATTCACAAGTGGGATCTAATTAAACTAAGGAGCTTCCAGGGAGGCTGAGACAGGAGAATTGCTTGATCCAGGGAGGTGGAGGTTGCAGTGAGTCAAGACTGTGCCACTGTACTCCAGCCTGGGTGACAGAGCTAGACTTCATTCTGGAAAGGAAAAGAAATTATCAACAGAGTAAACAGATAACCTACAGAATGGAAGAAAATGTTCACGAACATTTACTAACAAAGATCTTGTATCCAGGCTTCTCACAAAGATCTTGTATCTAGAATTTATAAGAAACTGAAACCAAAAGCAAAAAACAAATAACTCCATTAAAAATGGGCAGAAGACATGAACAGACACTTCTCAAAAGTAGACATACAAATGGCCAACAAACATGAGAAAATGCTAATTATCACTAATCACCATAGAAATGCAAATGCTACCAGAATGAGGCATCATCTCACATGAGTCAGAATGACATTATTAAAAAGTCAAAAGATAACAGATGTTGGCAAGGCTGCAGAGAAAAGGGAACGCTTATGCACTATTGGTGGGAGCATAAATTAGTTCATCCACTGTGGAAAGCAGTGTGGAGTTTTCACAAAGAACTTAAATTGAGCTACCATTCAACCCAGCAGTCTCATTACTGTATATACATTCAAATAAAAATAAATCATCCTATCGAAAGAACATATGCACTTTTATCATCACCACACTATTCACTATGGCAAAGGCATGGAATCAACCTAGGTGCTCATTAATGGTGAATTGGATAAAGAAAATATGGTACCTAAATACCATGGAATACCACACAGCTATAAAAAATAATGAAATCATATTGTTTGTAGCAACTGGAGGCCATTATTCTAAGTGAATTAGTGCAAGAACAGAAAACAAAATACCATGTGTGCTCACTTATAAGTGGGAAAAAGACATTGAGTACCACATGGACATAAGCATGGGAACAATAGTGCAGATTACTAGAGGGGGGAATCTGGGAAGTGAGCATCAGTGGAAAAACTACCTACCGTGTATTATGCTCACTACCTCAGTGATGGAATTTGTACCCCAAACCTCAGCATTACTCAGTATACTCATGTAAAAAACCTGTACATATACTCCATTTATCTAAAATAAAAGTTGAAATTTAAAGCAACCTCAACCCTTCCAATATATTTTAAGCATATATTTGTGTATATTAAATGTATGCATGTATGCAGCTATAATCTTGCATAATTTTATTATTATGTGTCTTCATGTTAAGGTTACATAAGTAGCTTCAAACTTCATCATCTCACATTTTATTTCACTCAGTATTACATTTCAAGATCTCATATATAGTTCATATTAATTTAAGTAAATTCTAATTACAATGGTATGCAATTTTTCTATAGGCTTTTGCTCATCCACACAATCAGATTACAATTTTATAAAGACAACTCTGCTTTAACAATCCAGATGCTATAGAAGTGTGTTTGTCCCTATGTACCAGGTGGATTGTAGGTACTCTGTTAATGCAAATATATTTCACATTAAATGATGATCAAAAAGAGGAAAAGGAGTAATTAATTTTAAGTGTGTTTGAATACCTATGAAGTATCATATGACATGCTTGGATACCAAATAAAGTTATGAGCTATAATATTTTATGAATAGCAAATAATTCTATAATGAGAGAGAAATTCCTAAGCATTATTTTTACCATTTGACAGTCCCAAGAGTGTTTCCCAACAATACCTGTAGATTATATACCAGAGAGTACATAGCATAGAGCAAGTTTTGTGATTTGCAAATTGATTGTGAGGTATTGTTCCATGCTATGAAGTTGTGACTGCTAAGTTAGTATTTTTTATGTGTAGTTGATTCATACCTGATATAGCTTGGATATGTGTTCCCATCCAAATCTCATGTTGAATTATAATCTGCAATGTTAGAGGCAGGGCTTGGTGGGAGGTGATTTGATTATAGGGGTGGATTTCTCCTGAGTGGTTTAGCACCATCCTCTTTGTGCTCTTCTCATTATAGTGAATTCTCACAAGATCTGGACATTTAAAGTGTATAGTACATCCCACTTCTCTCCCACCTACTCTCCAGCTACGTGAGGTGCCTGCTCCCCCTTCGCCTTCTGCCATGATTGCAAGTTTCCTGAGACCTCCTGAGAAACCAAGCAGATGCCAGCATCATGCTTCCTGTACAGCCTCTGGAACCATGTGAGCCAATTAAACCTCTTTTCTTTGTGAATTACCTAGTCTCACATATTTCTTTATAGCAATGAAAGAATGCCCTAACACAATATTCTAGAAAACACATTTAAATATTAGAATTTAGTAGAATGAACATATCACAACATTTCCATAGTTATGGCAAAATAGCAGTGGAATTTTATATTGACTAATATGTTAATCATATTAATCATCCTATACTTTTGTTTCATTTTGGATAACATTTCTTTTTCACATTTTTATCTTATTCATTTCAAAATAAATTAATTCAAAACCAATATAATGCATATTTTGATGAGTTAAGATGATGTACGTTAAAAAATTAACTTAAAGTTTGAGAGATTGTCTAAATGACGACACAAGTGAGCATACACTATTTATTAGAGAAGCAGGCCAATGTTGAAGCCTTAAGTAGGAAGCCTATTAAGATGGGAGTATATCAATGAATCATTGAAGGGTGACTTGTTCTTACAGAAGAAAAGAGACATTATAACTGCCTCAGCTTGGTTAACTCTTAGTCATCAAAGCAAATCAGATAGTCAACATAAAGATAGCTTAAATAATCCGCGCAGTAACTTTGCGGAGGTTAATTCTATGAAAATTACCAAATCCTGCTTTCAATAAGAAATGAATTGATTCAATACATGAAAAATATAATAAGCTTTCATGTAAAGAGCACATTAGAGCCAATCCTAGGTCCTAAACCTAATAAGTTCCTTACTTTGTTCTTAATACTCTTTTTTATTGATTGTTTCACAGTACATGAGGATTTGGTTTCTAGGTTTTTTCATATGAAGATACTAATTGAGAGAATTAAATGAGGTAATGTATAGGAACTCAGCACAATGTATATAAAAGTACTTAACTAACACAAAAGTGTGCAACACATACATATACAAAATTGCTTAATTCAGGTTTAATAGCTATAACCTAATTACAAATTGTTTCAGGACTGTTAGGGTATGTATATGAATTCCTACTAGCAGAATATGATAATTTGGGATAACCTAGGTTGCCATAATGTAATTTTATTACTTTGGGTGAGTTACTAAATTTCTTTGAGCACCAATAATCTCATGTTTGATAACAACATGTTACTCAAAAAGGATAAATAACTGTTAGCCTATAAGCTTTATCAGGTCTGGAGATACCTTTATTTTGTTTCACTTTATTTTCTTTAGCACTCACAGTGTTTATTTTTTTTAATTAGTTGCCAATTCTTAAAATGTGATTTCATATAGAATCAAAATTTATGGCTCTGTCAAAATATTGAATGAGCTGGCCATATTGAGCTGTCATTTCAGTATGGCAGCAATTAACTAGGACTAAATAGAAGTTGTTTCTTCCCCAGGGGCATGAACTCTGCTGTTTGACACAGTCTCTACCTCCCCTGTTAGGAGGACCACTTACCTGCTGTTACATCACCTGTTGGACAACTTGCATCTTCGAGTTTGCTCCTCTTGGTCTAAATATCATGTCTGATGTTTCTATGAATGCTAACAGTATATGCCTAATAACTTTCCACAAAAATGCTATTTTAAATCTTTGTTTATTAAGGTCCATTAAACTGTTAAATGTATTCTTTTCGGTGCTCTATTTATTTTGATATTCAAACAGATAAAAATTACTAGGTAAAGTTGATAATAGATATTATGACAAAAATGTAGCTAAAAAATTTAAACTACCTTGTGTCAAATTTACTAGTATATTAAGAGCATGAATATTTTCAAGTTTGTTTCCAATTCACACCTTACACAATAAGATGACATGTAATATCGTAATAAAATATTTGTGGGTAAAGAGGACTTTCTTCTAGATTTTACATGCCAATAAAGGTCCTGCCAGCAAGAAATCCAATTATAAATTCATTTGCTGTAGACTTCAGCAGCAGCACCCAGTGACCAAAACACAAAGATGATGCTAAAGCAAGCAGAAATATAAAGATATATGTAAATATGGCTGGCTTACGCGTTATTTACAGGGAAAAAAATTAACATTATAAGTTCTTGGCCTTATAAATCTCATACTAGAAAAATTTGATTATAACTTATTTATGTGTTCTGTCTGGGCACATTGGGTCACATCTATAATCTCAGCACTTTGGGAGGCCAAGGTGGGTGGATTGCTTTAGCCCAGGAGTTCGAGACTCATCTGGGCAATATGATGAAACTCCATCTCAAAATACAAAAAATTAGCCAGGTGTGATGGCGTGTGTCTGTGGTCCTAGCTATTCAGGAACCTGAGGTGGGAGGATCACTTGAGCCCAAGAGGTTGAGACTGCAGTAAGCCAAGATCACACACCACTGCATTCCAGCCTGGGTAACAGAGTGAGACCCTGTCTCAAACAACAACAACAACAAAAGAATTCCGGTTCGTGGCATATAAACCAATGAGAAAACTGTCATAAAATTTGGAATTTGGGCCACAGAAGAAAAAAGACAAATGATCAAGTAATTAAGTGCTCTAAAAACAGACAAAAACCACCTATTTCAGCAGTAAAATCTCAGATCACAGAATTCTTGGTATGTTGCTGTGAGTGAAATAATGAACATTGTGGGAGGCCGAGGCGGGTGGATCATGAGGTCAAGAGATCGAGACCATCCCGGTCAACATGGTGAAACCCCATCTCTACTAAAAATACAAAACATTAGCTGGGCATGGTGGCGCGTGCCTGTAATCCCAGCGACTCAGGAGGCTGGGACAGGAGAATTGCCTGAACCCAGGAGGCGGAGGTTGCGGTGAGCCAAGATCGCACCATTGCACTCCAGCCTGGGTAAAAAGAGCGAAACTCCGTCTCAAAAAAAAAAAAAAAAAAAAAAAAAAAAAAAAAAAAAAAAGAACATTATAATGTCTTTTGAGTTTATGTTCATCTTACCAAAAAAAGCACTTAAATGTTGTTTACATAAACACACACACACATATACATACAGCTATGCACTTATACACATATGTATATATTGCATTTTATCTAGAATGGAGGCAAACTGAGAAATTGTATTGATACCCACTCATATTAATAAAATTACAATACTAAAAAGGAGCAATATAAACAATTGAAGTATTTTCTCAGGATAAATCTATGAGATATTATTGGTTTTATTTTAAAATAGTATTTTATGGCTTTTATTTAAACAGGTAAAAGATAGCAGACTTAACTATCCAGCTAAGCCAGGGACAATGTGAAAATCAAGGTCATTTTTTTCAGCCTGTTTTAACTAGCATGTCAATTACTCTTTTGCTTTGACACAAAGCAGTCATAGTTAGTGCACAGCCTGGGATCATGGGTACCCATTTGGCAATAGCCTCCAGGCTGCTGTCTGGAAAACAGTCTCCCTTTACCCTGTTTGTAGTCAATATAACCCATGAGAGATTTTTAATTAAAAAACCAAATAGTTAAATTTAAATAACCAAGTGTATTTTGTAATACCAATAATGCTTTCTTTAAAAGTCTGGAAATCTAAAATACATATTTTCATTTTCTCCGAAAGCCAGGATTTGTTAATACATAAATATTGTTCTGAGTTCTTGTTTGTAGACACTAACAATCTGTTATTTTAAGGTCAGAGAATGAAAGTAATGGTGACCATCTTTTGAACATTTATTATGTGTTGGACTCTGTTTTTAGTCCTTTATTTAATCTTGGCAACAAGGATTGGCTATACTAACAATTAAAGACTTCATTTTACATGTGAGGCTAGCAAGGAATAAGAAAGTTACAGCTTGAGCATCACTCTCTCATGTAGCTGCTAAATGATGGAATTGAACTGCCCTCCTTGTCTTGACTACACCACACTGTAACCTCATCTCCCCAGGAACAAAAATATAATGAAACGCTAATTAATGAGCTCAGGTTAACAGTGTAAAGAAGAACAGCCCAAAGCCACCTTTGGGAATTATATGTTACATTTAGGATTTTGCAACAATTTGCATTTTTTTCTTTTTTTCCAGAGGAAAAGTCATTTGTAAATTCTTCTTCTCAGCATGATTTTGCGTTTCAGTTCACAGTGCAGAGTGTACCACAGAGATAAAAAGTCAACCCTCAATTTTCAATTATTGTATTTAAATATATATGTTCTGAATTCTACTAGAATCCCTGCCTAGTAGTAAATTATAGGGGAGCTTTTGACTTGAGGGGGTCAAAATCACCTCAAGCTTGCATTAGTAAAGTGTTTTTTGTTTACTTTTTTTTCAGAGTTTTCACAGTAGGATACATCAAAGAAAGGAATGTTTTGTCCCTTTCCTCATTTCTGCTTAAAACTTCTAACATATAATCACATCAGAAAAGTTTATCAACTCTTAAAGTTACCATTAATAGGAATGATAATGGGTCAGAACACAGATTCTGAAGATAGTTAGATGTCTCAGATTCAAGACCCTGCTCAACAACACAAGCAATGTCACCTAAGGCAATTAGTGAGGCTTAATGCCTCTGCGCCTCAGTTTCCTCATCTGTAAAATAAAAATAACAGCAGTACCTTCCCCCAAATGTTCTTGGGAAGATAAATTACCTAATTCATGTACAGTATTCTGGTATTTAGGAAACTCCTTGTTATTATTCATTGTTATTATTACCAACATCAATATCATCATAGTCATCATCAGCAGCATAAGTTACTTTCCCTCACATTAGCTCATCTTATTTATTCTTCCAGAGGAATCTAAAATTAGTCTCAAATAATGTTTATATTCAGCTTGTTTAACATAGAAGAATGATTCAATATCAAAATTTAAATTACCTTTCAAAACTTTTTCAAAAATATAATACCCATTTACAAAATCTTTACTGTTGGTACTGCTAACTTATTTTTAACTTATTTGTTGTTGTTGTTGTTGTTGTTGTTTTGAGATGGAGCCTCACTCTGTTGTACAGGTTGGAGTGCAGTGGTGCAATCTTGGCTCACTGCAACCTCTCCCTTCTGAATTCAAGCGATTCTCCTGCCTCGGCCTCTTGAGTAGCTGGGATTACAGATGTGTACTATCACACCCAGCTAATTTTTGTATTTTTTTTAGTAGAGACAGGATTTCACCATGTTGGCCAGGCTGGTCCAGAACTCCTGACCTCATGTGATCCACCCACCTCGGCCTCCCAAAGTGTTGGGATCACAGACTGAGCCACTGTGCCCAGCCTAATGCTGTTAAATTATAGGATGCTTTTGTTTTTAGATTTGGAAACTAAATTTGTCTTTCAAACAGATTATAGATTTTTTAAAATGGCAGCGTGAGGAACATTCATTGTAATTCATTTTGTGTTTAAATGCCATTGTGGATTCAATAGAAGCAAAACATGTCTCCTAAAACCACCAACAGTTGAGAGGTTTAAATTGCCTTAGTAAGAGCTGACATATTAGCTAATTCAACCTTCAGTTCCTTCTTTAAACTCTTGGCATACAGAGCTCAAGACATAAGTTTGTCTCTAAGTTGTCATTCTTCTTTAAGAATCCTATGTTTAGCAATCAAAGCTCTGACATCATCTTCTGGATACTTTACGTTTGGATCGTATCATACCAGTGAACTTCAGATGTGATTGTGGGTTTGTTCAGATGTCAAAGCATGATAGGCCACTTGCCTGTTTCTCTTCCAAACAAATGTGCTTTATTAAGTGCTTTTGATGTTTTATAGTTAATTAATTTCTTACATGACAAATTAAAAGAATAAAATTAGAGTAATATTGAGCTTAATTTTTACAAATATAGTTTTAACCTTATTTGGCATTTGACATACATCAATCAAGAGAGTGAAAAGGTAAGCCACAGACTGGGAGCCGTATTTGCAGAAGACATAACAGATGAAAGATGATATCCAAAATATACGAAGAACCCTTAAAGTACAACAGTAAGAACACAAACAACCCAATTAAAAAATGGACCAAAGACCTTAACAGACATCTCACTGAAGAAGATATACAGGTAACAAATGAGCATATGAATTGATGTTCCCTATCATATGACATCAGGCAAGTGCAAATTAAAATGAGTTACCGCTATGCAAATCTACCAGAATAGGCACAATCAAGAACACTGACAATAACAAATGCTGACAAGGACGTGGAGCATCAGGAATGCTCTCATGTATTGCTGGTGGGAATGCAAAACGCTGTAGCAAGTCTGAAAGACCATTTGTCAGTTACTTATAAAACTGAACATACTTTTATACAATCCAGCAATCATGGTCCTTGATATTTAGCTAAAGGAGGTGAAACTTACATCCACATGAAATCCAGTAAATGGATGTTTATGGAAGCTTTCTTCATAATTTCCAAATTGGAAACAACCTTAAGTTGCTTCACTAGCTTCAAATGTGCTTCATTAGGTGAATGAATAGGCTGTGGTACATCCAGATAATTGAATATTATTCAGCACTAAAAAAAAACAGGCTATCAAGCCATAAAAAGACGTGGTATAAACTTAAATGCATATTAACAGATAAAAGAAGCTAGTCTAAAAAAAACAACATATTGCATAATCCCAACTATATAACATTCTGGAAAGGGCAAAATGGTAGAGACAAAAAGATCCATGATTGCCAGGGGCTAGGGAGGAGAGAGGACTAAATAGGCAGGCAGAGCACAGAGGATTTTTAGGAACGCGAAACTACTCTGTCACTATAATGATGGATTCATGTCATTATACATTTGTTACACATAGGATGAATGCACAATACCAAGAAAAAATCCTAATATAAATGATGGGCTCTGGATGATATTAATATGTCAATGTAGGCTCATCAAGTGCAAACAAGGTACCACTCTGGTAAGGGGTACTAATAATGGGAGAGACTATGTGTATGTGGGGACATGGAGTATAGGGAAAATCTCTGTATCTTCCTCTCAGTTTTTCTATAAACATAAAACTTCTCTAAAGAAACCAAAGGCTATTTCTATTTCTTTTTTTGTGTGTGTGTGACAGTCTTGCTCTGTCACCCAGACTGGATTGCAGTGGCACAATCTTGGCTCACTGCAACCTCCGCTTCCCAGGTCAAGCAATTCTCCTGCCTCAGCCTCCTGAGTAGCTGGGATTACAGGCATGTGCAGCCACGCCTGGCTAATTTTTTGTATTTTTAGTAGACACAGAGTTTTACTATGTTAGCCAGGATGGTCTCAATCTCCTGACATCAAGTGTCCGCCCACCCCAGCCTCCCAAAGTGCTGGGATTACAGGTGTGAGCCACCACACCTGGCCACTGAAGTTTATTTTAAAAAGAGAAAGAGGGTTATGACAGACACATGATAAAGTATATTTTGTACATATACTGTTTTTTATCTCAGTGAATTGTGGCACCATTCATCCAGGTTACCCAAATCAGAAAACAAGACATCTACCATATTTTCACCGTCTACAACAAATCTGCCAACAAGTTTTCAGAATTTTACCTCCTAACCATACTCAGTTTCAACCTCTCTTCATCCACACTAGTCCATCGCATTGCACAGCGTCAACATCTCAAACCTCAACCCTTGTAAAACACTGCTGAGGGTCTCCCCATAGTCCTTGCTGCCTCTTCCAATCAGTTCTCCACAGGGTAGTCAGTTATCTTTACCGAACACATCTGGTTATAGCATTCCTCCCTCCATTCTAATCTGTCCAGACTCATTCCCCCAAGTTGTCCTATCCCTACTTAAAACCTTTCAGTGGCCCTTCAAAACCTGCTCTATACCTTCATCTCTTTTCTTCTTTCTTCCAACTATATTGCCCTTCCGGACCCTAAGTATTCTTATGCTGCCTCGTACCTCCCTCCTCTCTACCTAGTAAACTCCTAACCACTTTTTGCATCTAAGCTCAGTCATCACTTTCTTATGTATGCCTTCTCTGGTCAATCCTGATGAGATAAAATCCTATTGTTAAGTGTTTCTACATCATCATAAAAGTTCACAGTAAAGCATTTAATATCATTGTACTTTTTCACTGAATTAAGTGAAAAAAGGAAAATTAAGTGAGATCCATCTTTTATTGGATTGCTAGTTCTCTGAGGGTAAGAACCAGGGAATTATTTTTACTTTTTGTTTACTATCTTTTCATAGTCCCGTGCACAGTAACTGGTACATTATTAAAAATTCAATGACTGCTTATTAATTAAATGCATAAATGAAAAATGAAACATTTTTTAAAGAACACTGTTGCTTTTTAATTGCTCCAAAATCCAATTCTTCATCAGATTACAATATAATCATTAGAAGGAAAAGACACAGGTGGAAGCATGGTCACAGATGAGGTCATAGATCTTTATCCTGAAGAAAATGAGGAGTCACAGAAGAATAAAACAGTGTTTCATCATGCCCACGTATACCTTTTAAAAAGACAATCCTAGGGTTGGAGAGAAGAATGTATCAGAAGTACTTCAATTTGAAGAAGGTAGATGAGTCTATTTTATTAATCCAGGGAGAGAAATGATGAGGACAGAAATAAAAGTTTTGAGTTGGGATGAATGGGATGAAGAAAAAGATAAGAATAAACTATTAAGTAATAAAATGTACAAAGGATGTTTTGTGATTGGATGTTTAGCTTTCTGCTGTGGGCAACTGGATGGACATTGGGACACTTCACTTGGATGTACAATTATGGAGAAAGAGAGCTGCAACAGCAGATGCAGGTTTTGAGCATTCTGCTGAGCTGCCTGGGTGGAGATAGGTAGAGAGACCCTTTCGTTGTTCTCCCTCCCCCCAGCAGCTCATATTGACACATCTTTTAGCAATACTCACTTATTTGTAATTATCACTTATTTATTTGCCTCCTTCACTAAACTGCAAAATCTTTGAGGGACTTCAATTATTGTTTCTCAAATTTACAGCATAGCTCCTGACATATAGTAGACACTCAGTGAATGCTTTTTGGAAGACTGAATGGATGCCATGCTTTAAATAAATGATGTAATATGGAGAAATGAATTTATGTAGCTTATTTAGTTTATTTCTAGTTTTTTTATTGCCCACATTAGTGAGATAAACATATTTGTTTACACAATTTCACAATTAGGAGAATATTTCTGAGGTTAAGAAATTATCCTCAGTAACTGGAACTACTGGGTCAGAGTTTCTGCCCTTTTAACTTTTACAGATATTTCTAAATGACATTTCAATGAGATCAGACCAATGTCTACGTCTTCTAAGACCAAAAGTATAAAAACCCCAGAAGAATATGAATTTTTAAAACCCAGAAGGATTCTACATAAAAATAAGTTCATTATCATTTTCTTGATCTGACATTTTTTTGCTTCTTTTGTCCCATCAGATACCATTCCTTCTATTATTCGTTTTGCTATAACCACACGATTGTCAAATAGATCAATACCCCTGACTCCGGACATTTGCACTTACTGTCCTATCTGTCTGGGGTACCCTGTCCCATATTCTCACACAACTTGCTCTCTCACTTTATTTAGGCTTTTGATTTACAGAGGTATGCCCAGAGCTTCTTATGAGAGAATATCGCTCTAATAACAACTACCTACCCTGTGACTTTATTTCTTTTTATTAATAAAGGACATGATATTTTTATGTATTTGTTTCCCTTCTCTCTTCTAAAATGTTAACTTCCTGAGTCACAGGCATTTTCTATCTTGGTTCCTGCTGTTTCCTTATTTCCTAGAAAAGTGTCTAATATACAGAGGAAACTCAGTTAAGTATGTGTTATATATTGAATGAATCACAGTGTAGGAGAGTACTTGTTTCCCACGCTGGGTAACATCAAACACTATAGCCTTTGTCAATTTGACTACAATGATACCTTGTAATTTTAATTTCCTTGTCTTTAATCATGAGCAGGTTGTTCATTTTAGTATATTATCAGCAATTTTTAGGTTTTGTTTGTTTGTTTGTTTTTGTAAATTTTCTCTCCATGTCTTTTGTTAGCCAGTCTTCTCGAGTTAGTGACCCTGATTTAAACTGAGACCTATAACCATGGCTGTATGCTTTCCTCTACTGTGTGCAGCTGCGTGGGCATAGGCATGCCGTGGAGAGAGTTGGATTTAACCTGATAGGCAAATACAAGGCAAGGGTCCTGGGGTCATTGCATTCAATGGAGTGGCTACAATGGTAAACATGGAATGTTTTCTGGGTAAGGATGAAACACAGGGGTTGGAAAAAGATAGTTTGAACATAAGAAAAGTTGTAAGATCAATCAATCTTTGGTCACAGTCATTGCAAATAATTCATTTGGTATTTTTTCAGAAATTCAACTGAAAGCTCAAACTGAACCACTGAGATACTTTTACAATTAAATGCCATGTGAAGATTCAAATTTACAGATGGGTAGTAGGATTTTAAAGAATATCAAACAATCTAAAGATTAATCTGGAACTACTCAGTAAAACAAATATTTAAGATCCCTATAACCTGGATATATTAGAGTGACCTTCACAATATAATTTGTGGTGGCAACTCATTGGAAGAAACCTGAGAGGGTGATAGGTAAATCCATAGGTAAAATATGGTGGGTACAAATCATGATGTCTATTATGCAGCAAACTTGCAGGTTTACAAGTATCATGCTGTTATCTAACTCATTATTTACCTCTACACCTGTTCTTCTCTAATCTTCTCTGTTACGCTGCAACTGGAACCCTACAAACTACTTTTCTTAGAAAGCCCATTTTCTTGTGTTCTGTCAATTGGAGACACTAAAATAAATTATCAGAAAGGGATAAAAAGAGAATGAAAAGTTTCCTGTGCTGTGGTATGAATACTTGTGTCTCTCCAAAATATGTAAGTTAAAATCCTCACCCTCAATGTGATGACATTAAAAGGTGGAGTCTTTGGGAGGCGATACGGTTATAAGGGCAGAGTCCTCACGAATAGGATCAGTGCCCTTATAAAACAGACCCAGCACTCCCTCCACTATGTGAGGTTAGAGTGAGACGATAACTGTCTATAAGGAAATGGGTCCTCATCAAACATGAATCTGCCATCGCCTTGATCTTAGACTTCCCAACCTCCAGAATTTCTGTTCTTTAAGCCACCTAGTCTATGATATTTTGCTGTAGCAGCCAAAATGAATTAAGACACCCTGTTTTCTTGATTTTTTTTTCTATATTTATCAAAAGCATTGCAACAGCAGCAGTTGATCAACGCATTTATCCAGTTGGTGCAAAGTGATTGCAGTTTTTAATGGGAAAAACCGCAATTACTTTTGCGCCAACCTAATAGCTTTTTAAAAGCATCTTCAGGTTCATCAGAAGATCAAACACCGCATGTTCTCACTCATAGGCGGGTGTTAAACAATGAGAACACATGGACACAGGGAGGGGAGCACTACACACTGGGGTCAGTTGGGGGGAAATAGGGGAGGGACGGTGGGGGGTGGGAAGCTGGGGAGAGATAGCAAGGGGAGAAATGCCAGATGTAGGTGATGGGGAGGAAGGCAGCAAATCACACTGCCACGTGTGTTCCTATGCAACAATTTTGCATGTTCTTCACATGTACCCCAAAACCTAAAATGCAATAAAATAAATAAATAGGAAAAAAAAAAAAAAAAAAGCATCTTCAGAATCTGAGCTGTTACAGAGGTACCAGCAGGAGCTAGCTGACACCCTCTCCCAAGAGGTCTGAGCACCAGCTCCACAAAATTCTTTCCTCTAAGCGCTTAGTTTCTTCTTCCCTTTTGTTGTTTCAGTCCTAAGCTTCATAACTTCTTGCTATAGTTCCTAAATATGGGTTATCTCAAGTTTTTTTTCTGTGTGCATTTTTAGCTTTCCAAAAATGTTGTAACTAACTCCCTTTATTATATCCCATGTATGTGAAATTAAAAGTGTGATATTTCCTGAAAAAAAAAAGGTATCAAAAGTGTTGACTCTGAATTTGACGATGCTAGGTACCTCATGTAAGTGAAATAATGCAATAACAATGTATTTAAGGAATATGCTTAATTCCACTAACGTGTACCCTTAAAAAAGATTAAAGTGGTAAATTTTGTTATGTATATTTAACCACAATAATAATTATAATTATAATAAAACAGTGCTAAGTGGAGAAAAAGACACAAATTAAAATCTTAACATAACAAATTGTGTAAGTTAAAAATATAACTATGTAAAATATATCTGCACAACTCCCTCTACAGAGTCCCAGTAAGGCAAAGCTTCTTAACCATTGCACTGATAACATTTTGGGCCAGATAATTATTTATTGTGTGTGTGCATGTGAAGAGGGGTGCCCTGTGTGTTATAGAGTGCTTTGCAGCACCTTAGGCTCTACCCACAAGAAGCCAATAGCACCTCAACTCATTTATGTCAACCAAAAATGTTTCCAAATACTCTTGCATGTGTCTTGTGTTTGTCAAAGTCACCCTCAATCATCAGCATTAGGGAATACAATGATTTGTCTAATTTGTGAGTTTGGGGAAAAGGTGGCAGCTTCTGTGTTCTCTTCTTCGGGATCTGTTTGCTTTCACAAAGAATATGAAGTGGTTTGTTCTTAATCCTGCAGGAAATTTAGTGGTGCAACCTTGGCCTCAAAAACCTGTGGATTTTCAGTAACAATGGGTCGAATTAGGTAGTACATCATTTGTACTTATTTAAGCAATATTCTCGACTCTCACAGGTAATTTTTATTTCAATATGTCTCACTCCTGTCTCTCGGAGCTATTTGTCAGCTCCTTCAGGCTTCAGCTGGTTTGTTGGGTTGGGAAACTTGAGACGTGAAGCAGAGGTGACATTGAGGTGCTCCTCAGCCTCCGTTGCTAGATTCACCTTTTCAATCTAATCTGTAAATGATGAAGTGTTCCAGGGCTCTTTGATTCGTATTGTTATTTTCTCTGTCTTCATTAATTGCTTATGGGAGCTCATCCAGACTCACATCTTTTAAGGCCATCTCCTTGATGAGTCCCATTACTGCTCCACTGGACTACAGGCTTGTGTATCTAATGCTCTCCTCAGAATCTTGACTTGGATATACCATTGGTATCAAATATTGCATATCTGAAAACACCCTTCTGACTTCCATCCCACCATCCTCACCCTTCTGATTTCCACTCTACCCTCCTCACCCAACCTACCTCTCATACAGTATGCCTCTTCCCTATAAATGGCAGCTCTGTTTGTTCCATTGTTCAGTCCAAAACTTTTAAATTCTTCTCTTTCTCTCATCCTCCATACAAATCAATTGGAGTATCCTGTCCACTTATCCTCAAAATATATCCAGAATTTCACCACTTCTCACTGCCTTTACTACGAATACTTTCATCTAGTCACCAAATCCTTGCCATATTCTAGCAGCTTCCGACTATCCCTACACTTGGCTCATTATATTCTATTTTTCACATCAAAGTCAGTATGATTTGTTGAAAATGTGAGTCTTACTGTTTATTTAAAATGTAAGGCTTACTCTCTGCCCATATTCTCCAATGGCTTTCCTTTTTACCTTTACTCCAACTAACAGCCAAAGGCCTTGCTCTGGTCTACCAGGCTGTATGGTGATATTTCTTTTCTTCACCTCTTCAATCTCATCTTCTTGCTTCTGTGATCCAGTCACTCACTCTGTACTTTGCTTCCTCCACCTTGTACCCTGTACTTTTGCTTCCTCCACCATGAATTAACTCTTCACAGACAGCCTCAAAGCACTCTTTCTTACTTCCCTTGAATCTTTGCTCTAGTGTTATATTTTCAAAGAGGCCCTACTTTGGTCTCAGGTCTCACTTTTTGTTCCATTGCATTAATCATAACCTGACATATTATACATTTATATCTATACAGATATATTTCGGTTTTCTCCTACAAAATACATATTTTATGAAAGCAAGGATATTGCTTTATTTGTTGTTCAAGGCATGTGTTATAACAGTGCCAGTATGGGTTCCTAGCATGTATTTGATGAAATGGTAAATAAATAGGCCTCTCTAAATGTGTTGAACAACATAGATAGACTTAAATTGACATGGGAAATAGAATAGGGAATGGAAGTTCAGCCTAGGGTACAGTGGTCTTGTAGTTAATTTCATAAAAGTGACCTTTTGACTTATTTCCAAGCCTTCTAGAAGCAAAATCAAAGCTGTCCAATAGTGGGCCCAAGAGTATACAAACAGAAACAGTGGTAACAATTATAAAAACAGTTTGACAAAAGAACAATTATAAGAACAGTCTGACAAAATAGTCTTAGGACTGTACTAATAGACTGCTGATTTTTTCCCCTTAATAGTGATGGTTCTACTTTTAGCCTAACATAGACTAAAAGGCAATGAGAATGTAAAGCTGGAGAAACTTGAGACAGGCAATTCACATTCCCCAGCTTCATTTTCAGTATAGAAATTAGCATTTGTTTTTGCTCTCTCTCCACTTACTTGTACTTCTCCAGGGGAGAAGACATTAATTATCTGATGGGTGTAGCTTAGATTTTTCTCCTGCTTTCTCTTTGGGAGTTTAAAAAGCCTGAGCTTTGGCCTGCTATGGACCTCTTAAGCTTAGCAGCAAAAGTTCTACCCAAAAAAAGGACTAGTTTTTGAGTTTGCATATGTCTACTTGGGGGATGTACTATTGGCAAATTCATACAGATAACAGTCCAAAGCCATGCATTTGCATTGGCATAATTACTAACAAAAGTTCCACTTGTACCTCTATCCAACTATGTGACCATTGTCATTCTCAGCTAATGCAAAAATCCCGCAAGAGGAAGAGCTGTGTAATTTATTAGCTCCTTCATTCCAACTATGTTATATTTTCACCTATTTAAAAAATGGATTGACCATTTTTACTTTGCATGCTTGTTAAGACAACTTAATCCATGTAGGAGAACTAATAAGTGGCATAGCATGGGCAGTTCAAAACATTTTTCCTTGAAGGAAGTTAAAAAATCCCAGGCATACTGTGGCAAAGTTATTTCTAACCTTTGTGAGTCTTCCCGAGTTTCCTGACTTTTCAGGGAGCCTATAAATTTCTGTGATGCTCAGTTCCTATCATACTTTTCAAATCATTTAATGAATATAAATTAATTCACCAAAAACAAACATATAACTTATCATGCAATGGACATTTGATCCAAAGTAAACTCTCCTTGTCATCTAAAATACCTTATTAGAATAAATGTGATATTGCAATTATAAAATAAAGCGCCACTCAACTGTGTCTGTAGGCTCAGTAATTGTTATATTTTTAAAACTTTGATGTAGAAAGAAACACAATTATTTTAAGATAAGTAAGGGGATAATTTTGTATAATTATTTGTATTTTCAGAAGCAGATGATTTTTACTGTAAGGGAGTGAAAACAATAATGATAGATATTGGATTAATTATAAACACAAAATAAGAGAATATGCTAGCAATATGATGTAACAATCCCAACTGGGAGAAATGAAAACATATACCTACAGGAAGATATGCATATGAACGTTCATAAGAGCTTTATTCTCAATCATCCAATGTTGGTAGGAACCCACTATTCATCAATCGGCAAGTGAATAAACAAGCTGTAGTATATTTATACTCAACAATGAAAACGCATGAAACACTGACATATGCAGCATCATAGACAAATGTGAAAACGTTTTGCCTAGTGAAAGGAGTCAAACATAATATGCTATGTGCATTATGATTCCATATATATGACACTCTAGAAAAGGGAAAATTCTAGTGATAGCAGTTCAGCAGTTGTGTGAGGTAGGGCCAGGAGTGGGAATCAACTACACAAGGAAATTTTTCAGAATGATGAAAATGTTTTGTAGCTTGTTTATGCTGCTGCTTACCTAACTGTGTACAGTTGCCAAAATTTACCTGAATTGGGAAATTTATTGTATGGGAGTTTTACCTCAGTAAACATGGACAACTGTATGGAATTGGGAGTTATGAAGAAGAAAGTAAGAAAAATGTTTGGCAGAGCAAGAGCAGATATTTTTGCACTGTAGACATAAAAGGAATATTGAAGGCACAGAATGCAGTGGGGAGTAAACAAGAACTGTTTTTATTTTTCTTCAACTACTGTCTTCAAATATGCTCTCTCAATTATACCTCCCTCTCTCTTTAATTGCTTTTTGAGCAGATCCCATTGCTTTCAGGCCTTTCAGTTTTGGGAATACTTTCAATTTTATAACTTAAATCCAGTTTAAATATTAAAGACCTAATATTTTCAAATTTAAGTTTGAAGGCATTCAGTTCAACTCCTTTCCCTCCTCATTCACAGCCTTCTTACCTGCCGCTTAGGTCTGACATGTGGCAACGAGACCCTTCGTGGACAAGTGGTTAAGGACTCTGTTTAACTCTACTTTTCTTCTTCGCTGTACCGCTCCCTTTTCTCCTTTCCCCTTCCTTCTTTGATATGTTGAGGCTGAGGAGGAATGGGGGGAAAAAAGTAAAAAATCATGTATCATTTGATCCTTTGTGAAGAGTGGGCTAATATGCTCACTTGTAGATTTCTGGTGGGTCACACGTGCCTGGTGTGTATAATGCACACTTTGCCTAATATATTGGAACCCCCTCAAGTTCTATTCCCAGGGTCTTACCCATAACTTTGTTCTATGGATATCCCCTAACCACACAGGCTACCTTTCAATGAAGAGTTCCTACACGATGTGTCCTAACCTGGCCAACTTCTACAACCCCTATTTAAACCCATGAGAAATTCATGTATCTTCGCTGCACCAAACAGTTAATACATAGGCTTATCTTACTATCACTTTCCCAAATCTTTCTGCTGTTGCTCCAATTAATACCCTACATTTAGAATTGTGATGGGGAGCAGGTACATGCCCTCAAAGACAGGGATGAGGAGGAGGGCTAAACATATTAATTAAAAAAATTATCTCACTGCACTTTCTCAACTCAAATGGCACCCAGTAAGGGCTGACTAATTTCAGCTGCTCAGCAAGCCCTGGGACAGGGTTTCACATGGTTATGCAGTGAAGTCCACCTATACAAGTGCCTCTTCCCATGTAAGTGGGGCAGGAGGGAACACTTACTTTACTTCCTGACTAGATAGGGAAGAGGAAAGTATCTCCCCCATAAGCCTATAATTAGCTTTTCTAAAGGCTGAAGACCACTGATGAGGTGATGATCTCAGGAACATTTTATCGACCTCTGAGAAGCCCTATAAGTCTTATTAAGCCCTGAAGTCTAGAAGCTCCTTAGCTGCTGTGAAAGATTGTATGTTGTCAACTCTCTTGTTACATTGTCCTATAGATTTTAAAGAAGAAATCTGGGAAACATACTTTTCAGAATCTTTTGTCAGCATAGTGTGGGCTTAACTCTGCCAATTACAGATACAATTACAGATACAAGAGGTTAGGAAAACTGAAGAAAGCCAAAGGCATTATTTTCTGGCGAGAGCTGCAAGCAGGTATACGGTATTGGCAGGTGGCAGACAAAAGGGTTTTCTACCAGCTTCAGGCATTTTCCTCTTCCTTTCGGTGCTGTAGGTAGCTGGAGTCTTTGACATCAGCTTCCCTGCAATCTTTGCCCTTTCAAATTTTCTGAAAGTCAATAGTGGCCCTCTTGAACATGATTCTCCTGTCATTCCAACAGTGGTGAAGTCTGTAAAAATCTCTAAATCTCTTTCTACTCCAAACTCCTAGAGTGGCTTTTTCTTTCTTGCAAAACACTGACTGATGCAGCAGCTCTCTCTAAAATGTAGAGAAATACCTGTCTCCTATTATTCTCTGTTTAGGAATCCAATCTGAAATTCTCAGACAATAATATCTGGTTACACAGACTGAGGGAAAATCAAAACTTTATAATGCTGATTGTCAGTTATAGACAACAAAGATATGAGTAGAAAGTATTGATAGAGCTGGCCAGTGTTGTGTTGCATGCCCTAACCAGAACATGTCACAATGATATAACACATTGTTTGAGAGTTCCAAGACTAAATAAAAACTCTTGGGCACATATTAGTATTCCCCACCTTAACTCTGTTGCATTATGTATGTTAATTATGCTCTTTACTCAAACTATTCTTTCTCTGGAGTCATAACTAGAAAGCTCAGGTAATAAGACCTTAGCTTAGGGATAAATAGTAAAGGGAGGGAAGATGTATTTCCAAGGACTTCATGGAAACTAAAAGCACCATTCAAAATATTTGCACAGTCTTCACCCAGTTAGAAGTCACAGAGAACTGGAATGTCACTCAGGGCACATATCATTATGGTAGTCCAACATGTTACAAATGACCTGGTGGTCATACTAGTGGTTGTCACCTCAGAACAAAGTTTCTATTGTTCTGTCAGGATAAGGTAGTTTCTGGTTGGTTTAACCTGATATTTAATTTCTCTTTCTACTTTCCTCTTTATATCATTTTTTGCTTGTTGCCTACTTTTTGGCCTTGTGCTGTTTCCATAGCACTTGCCCTTCAAACCGGAAAATAGAAAAAATATGATTGGCTTAGTTGATCACCCTTCAGAATAAAGAATTTGGGGGCAGAGCAGTCATACCTGGCCATCATAAGAACTGAAGGCTGGCCTGGAGTTGGCTGCTCTTATGTCAATCATCAAACCTCATTTATTCAACTGTCCAAGGAAGTAGGTCCATGAGACACCAACCACAGCATCACAGGTACATGGAATAATCTAGGGAAACAATTTAGGGATCATTCAGAAAAGTACCTTGGATGTGGCTGCCTAAAAGATGAAAGCTGATGAATTCTTTAAGATACAAAGCAACTACATCTCTATAGTATCATCTATGGTAAGATTATTTCACTAGCAATAATAAAACCCAAAAGCTATAAAGCCACAGTTGGATCTGAAGAATCTAAGGAAGCAATAATTGAATGATATCTCATAGATTTAATAACTCTTTAAAAAAAAAAAGAATGGCTAACAAGTTTATTTGAAGTATTAATATACTAGATGATTTCAGAATATTAACATATTAAAAAAGAAATATTTGAGAACTGGATAAATACAATGATTCTCTGCTGGATCTGTATCTACATGTAAATGAGAAGAGGAGACCTTATGGGAAACTGGCCTACTGTTCTCTTTACTGTAGCTTCACTGAACACGTCATTGGTTTCAATGAATCTGGTGGCAGAAAACGAGCAAAACGTGAGGATCGGGGATATTGCAAAGTGTAACGTCAATTGACATTTCTACAACAAACGCAAAACAATACCATAGATCATTAATTGTTCCCTGCTATGTGGTAAGTCTGAAAACTTAGTCAAAAGGTATATGATCCTAAGAGGTAAATTCTTGCCTGTTGTAGATACTAAGGAGACGGAAGAAAAAATCACACAGCTCAATGTGTATTTCTCTCTAGTTATTTCTTACACTATCATACAAATAGAAAAAGACATGTGGTTCTCTAAGATTATTAAATATAAGAAAAATGAAATATTGAACTAATTTAAGAATCAAAAAATGACTAATTTAAATCATTCTAACAAAAGCTGGCTTTCTTTTTGTATATTCACTATTGTCAAAATAAAAACACCATTAGCAATCTAAGGAAAGAATCTGCAATTTCCTCATGAAACATAAGAAGCCTTGGGAGGTTTTCTTCTCTTGCCACCTTAAGGAATGGGCATTAATATGCTGGGCTTCCCTAAGCAGGCAAATGCAGAGCCAAATGTAAACGTCCTGTCTGGGGCTAAAATGTCCATGCATGTTGCACAACTTCTCCTCTTTCACTTCTTCTCTTTGACAATTATAACAAAAAAACCTGAAGAAATGTTAGTGCCTGCCTTTAGATTTTAGATCTCTGTATATTAGGAAGTATTTATTTTTATAAGTATATAATGCTTACTTTTATAAGAAATTACTTATAGTTATTGTGTAAAGCAATTCATATGCTGATTAACTAGTTGTATATCATCTCCTTTGAAGCTCTTTGTTGTGGATACATAATAGTTATAGAAACTCTCCTTATTTATAATTTCAATCTAATAATTCAAGGTTGCCTTTTTAACAAGGTTAGTAAGTCATATAACATTTATGGAGTGCTTCTTACATGCCAAACACCATGATAAGAAATTTGTAAGTATTATTCCTTTTTACAGAATAAGGAACTTTGGCTTGAAGATGTTAGGCGGATTGTGTGTGATCACACAGATAATAAGTGAGAGATCTAAAATCCGAATGCAAGAACACTCAAAGCTGGTATTGTTAGTATCATACATACTTTTCTAGCAAGATACCAAATTTGACTGTTTTGGTTTACTTCATGTATTTATTGATAAATGTTAAAATTATTGTAAGTAATTGCATCACAGAAAATTTCCCAAACAAATATGCCCAATTTTTCATGATAGTTCTACTTTAAAACATGATTGACCATGTTTTAGGCTAACTAAATATAAATTACTTATAAAGAATCATCTTTGTGTAAGAAGAGCACAAAATATTAAGTAATTATTCATTTACTGTCTGATTTCAAAATACATACTGAAAATAATATGCAAAACATTAGTTGAGCATCATTGCTTTCAAAACATGCATTTATGTTTTGCACGTAGTAGGCTTTCAAAAAACATTTTTTAAATTTCTGAATAAAGTTGATGATTATTTTAAATTTCTGAATAAAGTTGATAATTAAAATTGCATTATTATTGGAACAAAAACTTGAACAAGGAAATAATTCAATTCAAATAAATTGAACAATCTATCTTCTTTGTTACTTTGAAAACATATATATTGTTTAGTTACATATATCATCTGATTCCGTTAGTATATTAAACAGTATCCCTGTCTCCCGTGGTCTCCCTTGGCTTCGCACCTCCCTAACATAAAATGTAATTTTTGCTTTTCTTGATATTTTCTTATATTTTATTTTCCATTTCAACAGTGGTCTCAATAAGCCTAAACAATTTGAAATTGTACTTATAAATAATAATAACCACAAATGATCATTTTATAATATTTACTATTGTAAATTGCAAGATTAAAGGGGTGAATTAAAGTTTATTTATATGTATCACATTTATTTTCTTTTTATTTTGAAATAAAGTTCACCCCTGAATAATGTAAGGGTTAGGGGTACCAACCCCTGTGCAGTTGAAAATCCACATATATTTGACTCCCTAGAAACTTAACTATTAATAGTCTACTGTTGACCAAAAGCTTTACTGATAATATAGTCATGTAATACATCGTTTGTATGCTATGTGTATTATACACAGTATTTTTACAATAAGTCAGCTAGAAGAAAGAAACTGTTATTAAGAATAATTATAGGAAAAAAAATATTTTTTAGTCATGGAGTGGACATAAATTATCATAAAAGTCTTCACCCTTGGTGTCCTTATGTTGAATAGGCTGAGGAGGAGAAAGAGGAGGGATTGGACTTGTTTTCTGGGGAGTGGCAGAGGCAGAAGAAGAGGAGGAAGTGAAAGAGGAGGCAGGAGAGGCAGACACAGTCAGCATAGAAATCTGTGGACAGGTAGACCTGATCAGTTCAAATCCTTACTGTTCAAGGGTCAACTGTAGCTTAAACCCACAGAAAAGCTTATAAAATACTAAATAAAACACACTCCTTAAACAGACAGAGTCATGCTTTGTTAAAACTTTGTCACATATGCTCCCATCTTTCCATCTTTCTTTACTACACGCACACACACACACACACACACACACACACACACACACACACACACAATGCCATTTGGCCAAAACACAATGGTAACCTGAGGCCACAACTCTTCATATAGCATGTAAAGTTATAATTACACCTAACATATTATAGCTATCCTTCGTACATCTGGAAATGTACTGATCCTTAACCTAAATGTTATTACATAAAGTTAACGACAATTAAATGCTGATATGAAGTCAATAAATCTTATGTCATGTAATAAAGAAAAAAGAAAGAAAATAGAAGGAAGATATTTTCTTAGTACAAGTGTATGCATACACAAACATGTTATTAACAAAATAAGGAGGAAATACTCCTGACAATGACAGTCATTGTTTCTGCATTGGTCACCTGGTCATAGCTGGTATTGATGACTACTCTCTTCTGTTACCCATTGTGTATTCCCTTTGCCTTCAGCAAGCACATCAGAAGGTGTTGGATTTTTACCTGGTAGAGTGACCCAAACCTTCATTCCTGAAGGGTCTGGGCCATTTGTAGTTCTGCTTGGATTGGATTGTTATAGTTTCTATTGACCTTATTCATAGAGTATGGTAATATAAGAGATGTCCTAAGGGTTCCCCTGTAATCCACACATACTCTTCCTTACCTCCAGTGTGGAGTAGTAGACTGATTTCATCATGATAGTTTGGGCACCAGCCCACACTGTAACTCTGTTAACCTGTTGACTTACAGGTAGGAGAATCCCAAAGTCTCCAGGTGGCAACCTTAACTTCCAGTTTAATGGAATCATTGTCGTGTCTCCCTTCTATTTCCTTCCTCTGTAACTAAGACCTCTAGGCCAGCAGAATGTAATGCCACAGGAACAGGAAGCAATAATTTTACCAGTGGGTCACTAGAAGTGACAGTGAGTGGTGCCACTTCCACTTCCACACCTTGATTCCTGAACCCAGGAATCCTAGTTATGGGAGAAACAATACGATATATTGGACGCTGATTCAGGACATACACAGCCTTCTGAAGAACTTTGCCCCAGCCCTGCAAAGTATTATCGCCTAGTTTGTGTTGTAATTGTGACATCAAAAGACCATTCCACCATTCTATCAATCCAGCTTCTTTAGGATAACAGGGAACATGGTAAGACCAGTGAGTTCCATGAACATGAGCCCACTAGCACACTTCTTTAGCAGTAAAGTGAGTGCTTTGGTTAGAGACAATGCTGTGTGGAATACCATGATGATGGGTAAAGCATTCTGTGAGTCCATGGATGGTAGTCTTGGTGAGTGCCTATTTCAGTGAAGGCAAATTGCTGCCCTTTCCATCATGGAAGAAGTCCAATATAATCAACCTGCCATCAGGTTACTGGCTGATCACTCCAAGGAATGGTGCCATATTGAGGGCTCAGTGTTGGTCTCCACTGCTGGCAAATTGGGCACTCAGTGGTGGCTGTAGCCAGGTCAACCTTGGTAAGTGGAAGTTCATGTTGCTGAGCCCATGCAAAACCCCCATTCCTGTCACCATGGCTACTTTTTTATGGACCCTTTGGTCAATGACAGGAATGGCTGGCAAAAGATACTGAGTGGTGTCTACAGAACAAGTCATTCTATCCACTATCCTCCTCTGCTGAGGTCACTCTTGGATGAGCATTCACATGAGATATAAATATCTTCAATTTTTGACCACTTAGAGAGATCCATACATACGTCTTCCCCAAATTTCTTTGTCACCAATTTTCCAGTCATGCTTTTTCCAGCTCCCTGACCATCCAGCCAAACAATTGGCTACAGCCCATGAATCAGTATATAATTGCACATCAGATGATTCCCCCTTCCAAGCAAAGTGCACAGCCAGGTGCACTGCTCAAAGTTCTGCCCACTGGGAAGATTTCCCTTCATCGTCCTTCAGGGATGTCCTAGAAAGGGGCTGTAGGGCTGCAGCTGTCCACTTTTGGGTGATGCCTGCATATAGTGCAGAACCACTTGTAAACCAGGCCCTAGTCTTCTCTTCCTCTGTCAAATCATCATAGGAAATTCTCCATTAAGCCATTTGCGCAGGCTTGAGTGGTAGGAGTGGAGATCATGGGCATTTGAGCCACTTCCTCACCTAACTTACTTGTACCTTTAGGACCTGTGTGAGCCCGATCACATATTTATCACTTCCATTTGATGATGCAATGCTGCTGTGCATGCTTAACCTTATGGCCAGATGGGTCAGAAAGATCCCAGTTCTTGATAGGCAGTTCAGGTCACATGGTGACTTGATGACTCATAGTCAAACATTTAGTTTCTACTAAAGCTCAGTAAAAGGACAAGAGTTGTCTCTCAGAAGGAGAGTAGTTAACTGTAGATGATGTCAGGACCTTACTCCAAAATCACAGAGGCCTCCACTGTGACTTACTTATAGGGGCCTGCCAAAGGCTCCAAACAGCATGCCTATCTGCCACTGACATCTCAGGCATCATTGGCTCTACCATGTCATATGGTCCAAATGGCAGAGCAGCTTTCACAGCAGCCTGGACCTGTTGAAGAGCCTTATCCTGTTCTGGACCCCACTCAAAACTGGCAGCCTTTTGGGTCACTTAATAAATGGGCTGGAATAACACACCCAAATGAGAAATGTGTCGCCTCCAAAATCTACATAGGCCCACTAGACATTGTGCTTCTTTCTTAGTTGTAGGGAGGGCCAAATGCAACAACTTACCCTTCACCTTAGAAAGAATATCTCAACAGGCCCCACACCACTGGACCCTTAGAAATTTTACTAAGGTAAAAGGTCTCTGAATTTTAGTTGGATTTATTTACCATCCTCTGGCATGCAAATGTCTTGCCAATAACTTCAGTGTATTTACTACATCTTGCTCACTGGGTCCAATCAGCATAATATCATCAATGGAATGGACGAGTGTTATATCTTGTAGAAAGGAAAAGTGATCAAGACCTCTGTGAACAAGATTATGAGACAAAGCTGGAGAGTTGATATACCCCTAAGGTAGAAGAGTTAAGGTATATTGCTGGCCCTACCAGTTGAAGGTAAATTACTTCTGATGGGCCTTATGGGCAGGAATGGAGAAAAAGGCATTTGCCAAATTACTGGCTCAATACCAGGTACCAGGAGATGGGTTAGTTTGTTCAAGCAATGAAACCACATCTTGTATAGCAGCTGCAACTGAAGTCAGCAGTTGGTTAAGCTAATGACAATCCACTGTCATTCTCCAAGATCCATCCATCTTCTGCATAGGCCAAATAGGAGAGCTGAATGGGAATTTGGTGGGAATCACTATCCTTATGTCTTTCAAGTCCTTGATGGTGGCACTAATCTCTGCAATCCCTCCAGAGATGTTATATTTTTTTGATTTACTATTTTTCTAGGCATAGACAGCTCTAATGGCTTCATTTGATGTTCTCACCCATAATTGCCCTCACTCTAAGTCAGGGAGCCAATTTGGAGATTCTGCCAGCTGCTAAGCATGTCTATGCCAATTATGCATTCTGGCACTGGGGAAATGAACACAGGATGAGTCTGGGGACCCACTGGACCCACTCTAAGCCACACCTGAGCTAAGGCCCAAGAGCCCCCAACAAACAACTTGTGTAAGTCCAAGAGTCCAAAAGCTAAAGAACTTGGAGTCTGATGTTCGAGGGCAAGAGGCATCCAGCACGGGAGGAAAATGGAGGCAAGAAGACTCAGCAAGTCGACTTGTTTCATGTTTTTCTGCCTACTTTATCACGGCCACACAGGCAGCTTATTAGATGGTGCCCACCCAGATTGAGGGTGGGTCTGCCCCTCCCAGTCCACTGACGTAAATGTTGATCTCCTTTGCAACACCCTCATAGACACACCCAGGAAAAATACTTTGTATCCTTCAATCCAATCAAGTTAACACTCAATATTAACCATCACACCTTAATCTGAAAGTCTCTCCACCTGCCTTATTTCTTCATTTTATTTATTCATTTGAAGTGTCTAGTCAAATTGTCCTTCAGATCATACCATAGCTTGAGGTTGTCTGACTGCTTCCTTAGGATAAAATTTAGTTAAATGATTTAAAAGCAATCTCACACCTTATAGATGATGTTGTACTCCACAGGAAGCATATCACATCACATCAAGAGGCACATCAAGTCAGGCCATCTCAGTACTGGCAATGTTGTTTGACCACCTGATTAAGATAGTGATAGTCAGACCTCTTCATTGCAAAAAACCTATCTTCTGATGCAGTATTCCCCTGTCAACTTTCTACCAAATGGCTTTTGCATCCATTGTTGACCTTGCCTACATCCATTGTTTTTCTGGAGGTAACAAAACGGTGGTGTTCTATTTTTATTAGTCCCCTTGTTTTTATTAGCTGGCATTATTCTTTGAAATAAATGTTTTTTTTCTTCTTTGTTTCTTACTTATTTCATTTGATTAATAATGCTATTCATTTGGTTTTATTAGGAACCCATGCATCTTTATATTTGAATCCACTGTGTGGCAATCTGGTTTTATTTTTTGATACTAATCACAAATATGGCCAGTAGAAGCACTTTCGAGCTGGTTTCTGTCTCCTTTTGATGTGATACACATATACCTTTAAACATGTTTTTTATACTGTCTGGATAAAAAGACACTCAAAGTTCACCTAGAACTTTCCTTCTCCTAGACACAAAATTCACCATTTTTCTCCATTAGCTTTGACTTATTTTTAGGGGGAAGTGGTATTTCACAATGGAAGATAAATGTGCTCTTTGCTTTTTGTGATGTCACCGTTTCTGCATAGTTTTAGTGACTATAGCAGAAAAATGTTTGTGAGTATGTGTGCACATACATCGTACATAGCTATATCCACATCAAATTACAAGCTCTTACAGGTTCTTTTGAATCAAATTCAACATCACAGGATGATTGTCTTCAATTTTTATTCCAAAGCTGTATGTTTCTTTCTCATAGTTTCTCAATAACATCAGTATATTCACTCATTTGCTCTAGCCTTCAATTCACCAAAAATAATTTTAGAGTTCAAAACATAATACTACTAAATATAACCAAATTAAACAAATTTATCTTTTGGTATATTTATTTTTATCTTTTTCTCTTTTCAGCAAAGGCTGCATGTAACAATGTAATATACATTATTTTGTATCTTTCTCTTCCTTTCTCTTTTTCTTTCTTTTTTTCTTTAACTTATCATAGTCTGAAATTCTCTTCATAGTGGTTAATACAGTCTTCATTCCCTGAAGATCTTAATACTTCATTTTGAAGATATGCAATAATTGATTTAGTGAAGGTTATTTTCAATATTTTGCTATTACAGATAATGGAATAATAAGCAAATATCTGCATATGTTGTTTCATATTTAGAGAGGTATGTCTTCAGGATAATTCCTAGGAGTAGGATTCCCGGATCAAAGGGCAAAATTATAAATGATTTCATTACATTCTGATTAATTTCTCTTTGTATGGGCTATACCATTTTGAACTCTGGCCAACTGTGTATTAAAATACGTATTTCTCCACAACTTCAAGCGTGGAATTGTTGCTAACTTGAGAGGCGAGAAGTGTTATCTCATTGAGAATTATATGCATTTCTTTCATCATGCATTTTTTCTTTTTTCTTTTTTTTTCTTTTTTTTGTTTAGGTCCATGCATGCAGATTTTTGGCCTCTTAAGGTCCTTTGCTTTACCGTTTTTTAACAAAAGAGGGGACATTAAAGATTCTTGTGAGAATAATATAACATTATTTACAAAAGGCGTTTTAGAAATTTCTTTATAGAGATGGTGCACTTAAAAAAACTATCTTCCCTAATGCATTATGAACTGACTAATAGCATTAGAAGAAAATGGTAAAACATGAGTGATAACTGAATTCAAATAGTAATATTATTCATTTGAACTCAAAATGCTTATGATTTCTTGCTAGTGACAAATACTTGTATATAAAATAGTAAATGTGTCCTTCCATTAAGCATTTGTCTTTAAAAGCAAATTTGTACTTACCACTTCCTCTCTCACTCTCTGCTCTAATTTAATTCAGACCACTTATGATTATTTGAAGCAATTATTTTTTCCACAATTTCTTACTAAATCCCATATGGTAATGATTAAAACTTGAAAGCTTCAAAATTTAAAAAAAAAATGCAAAAAAAATATTTTAAATAAGTTTAAGAAGCCTGCTTTGAGCCCTAGTTGTCTCTTTATCCCCACAAAACCCCCATGCAAAGTTCCCCGAAGGACTCATTTTCTTCTCAAATGAATAAATTTTTTTTCTTATTCCTTTCTGCTTCTTTTGAAAATAAAGACTTTATTTAAAATAATTGATTCATTATTGAGACTGCAAAATGCTGACATTTAGACACTCATTCAATAGAATTGATGTATTGTCTCCAACTTATTTTTCAGTTGTTTACAAAATGATGAGTTTTGATTCATTTTAATAACCATTTCACCTTTACTCTGTTACTTCATATCCTAATATAAAATCTTTAAGATGAAAGGCCTGAAGCCACAAGGAACACTTATCATTAAAAAAGGGAAATCATAGCACACATCCTATTGATCCAGTTGATTTTCAAAAGTTGTGCTCTTTATGAAATTGCTTCAGGGAAGAATCCCAAAGTTAAAATATCAATTATATAAATCCCAAACTGAGCAAAACTAAAACAGCCTAGTTAAAAATATTTATATGAATCCATTTCCCTCAAAAAAGCACAGGAAGTGAAAAAAGCATGGGAGTAAAAAAAATATCTATTTAAAAAAATAGATTTTGCAGAATGAAGTTCAACTAGTTATTTCTCTTAAGCACATATATCCTCCAAAGAAAAATAAGAGGAAACTGGTAAAAGACAAATAGATGGAAAGCTTGCTGCAAATCAGGATGGTTTCTACAGTGGATACAATTTTTCTACAAGAAATTTGGGTTTTCTTACTTCAGAGTTGAAAGGAATTGTCATGATCTTAAAGAGATTGAAAGATTTAAAAGTGAACTAGAAAATTAGGCAAAATTATAACTGTACCAAATGTTCACATATTGCTATGCTTTGTCTTAAATGTTGGATGCAAATATTTTGGAATCCAGTGATTGGTAACTACTTGGTTTGAATTCTACGTTTGTAAGTGGAGTGTCCTGAAGGTGTCAAAACATATAAATTACTTTTAATTTGAATATTTAATAAAGGATATTGATTTTAAAAATTAACATAGTGATAACCTCTGTTTTGGTTAGAATAATTTTGCTAGCATATTACTTGGTTAAATATTAATATTATTATAAAATTATGAAAATAAAATAACCTGGTACTACTGCTAGGAATACTAAAGTAAACAAATAATCCTATTTAGCTTTTACAAATATTTGCTTATAAAAATATAGCTTTATTATTATTTTCCCCTTTTGTTTTAAAATTATTTCTAATATTATTTCCATTAAAATATAATGTATATATTTTTAGCTAAGAGATTGATTAAAGTCTTATTTTGTGGTCTGATATTTTTACATAATCAGCTTTCATAAATGTTTGCTAAGAACTTAAAAATAAATTTTGTTTTATTTTTTCCAATATACACAGTTTAAAGCATGACAATTAGTATTACCTTACCAATCTCATTATTTAAGGAATTCTACATGATACCAATTTGATCTGCCATGGTGTGAGTTATAGAATATGTCTCTTTCTAGAGACTTTGAGATTAACATCACTTGCAAATTGATGGAAAGTTATCATTTCCAACTTACAACAAAATATCCTGGACAAAACAAATTATCAATGATATTTTGACCCATCATTAAACAGGGCAAACTCAAACTCCAAAACTTGTAGATACAGTCACATCTAGAAAGATATAGCTCTGGAGACTTGCTTACCTAGAGAAGAAACTACAGGAATCCTTGAGCTGATAGCAGCATTGACATGGTAATTTTGAGAAATTACTAGAAGCTGAGTGCAGACTAACTTGAAAATGAGAAATGCCTGGGGACTTCAGTCATAAAGAGGCCCCCACAATTGCTCAGGTTTTTACTCAATAAATCTACAAATTTTTCATGGTGAGAATTTTAGAAAGATCTTCTGATGGTGCTTGCTGAGAGAGGAAAACAGTGGCCATATTGACACCCATGTAGAATCTTCTTCCTAATAAATAGCTAAGCTCTAGGGAAAAATAATTCATCAGGCAATTCAGAAAAATTTTCCCAGCTCGAGAAAGGCTCTTTGGCCACAGCTCCATTCTTCCTGTGTCATCTATAGGGAAGAAGTCAAGAGGGGACAGGGCTTCAAGAAAATAGGTAAGACACTTTGCAGCCAAGAAAGGGAGTAGGTAACAGGAATAAAAATGGCATACTTCTAGAAGAGAGAGACAAACTTTTGCAAACCACACTCCCAGGGCTTAATAAGAAGATTTTGAAATATTTTGCCTTTTCCACACCCTACAACCGTGCCTACAAGCCTCCAGCATTCTAACTGGATTATAGATGAAAAAGCTGTAAGATAGGCATCTCTGAGAAGCATTAATCAAAAAATAATAACCCAATATTTCTAACTTCAGAAAACTGAAGGAAAAGTGGCAAATTAAACCTCAGGCATTCTGAAAAAAAAAAGAAAAAGAAAAAGAAATAATAACTTTAGAAAAGAAATCAATGTACAGGAAAAATAGTCAAAATGAATAAAACTAAGAGCTAGTTCTTTGGAAAAGATCAATAAAATTAATAAATCTCTAGTAAGACTAACCACACCCTCCCAAAAAGAGAGAGAGAGAGAAGATACAAATTGTCAATATCAGAATTAAAAGGATATTCATCACTACTGATACCATGGACATTACAGCGATGTAAGGAAACACTATGAACAACTTCAGGTCAAAAATTTAATAACTTCAATGACATGGGCCAATTTCTTGAAGAAACAAAACTACCAAAACTCATGGAAGGAAGAAAACTTGGACAGCCTATAACTATCAAGAAATTAAATTAGTAGTTAAAAACAACCCAAAAAATAAATCAGGGGGTCCAAATAAGTTTCATTGGTGAAGCCTACCAACTCTTTAAAGAAATAATTACAATTCTACACAATCTGTTTTAGGATACAGAAAAAAGGGACTATTTTCTGACTTATTTTATTAGGTCATTATTGCATTAATACCAAAACCAGATAAAGACATTACAAGGAAAGAATATTACAGACCAATATATCTCATAAACATAGAAGCAAAAATTCTCATCAAAATGCTAACAAGTCAAATCTGGCAATACAAAAAATAAATAAATAAATACATCATCACAAAATGACATTCATTCCAGGAATGCAAGGCTGGTTCAACATTTATAAATCAGTGAGAGTAATTCATCATATTAACAGAATGAATAAGAAAAACATAATTACTCAGTATATGCAAAAAAGCATTTGACAAAATTCAGTAAATGGCATATATAAAAACCTGCAGCTAAAGTTAGACTTGATATAGTATTGAAAGAATGGCCACTATTTTTCTAAGAAGGCAAAGATATCCTCTCATTACTCATCTTTAAAAATATACTGATATCCTAGTTGTTGCATAAGCAAATAATATGAATAAAAAGTATGCAAATTTGAAGGACGAAACAAAAGTGTTTTTATATGTAAATAACATGATTTGTTATGTAAAAAATAATCAAACAATTCTTCACAAAAATCTCCCCAAACCCTTCAATTAATATGTGAATATTGCAAGATTTCAGGGTATAAGTTTTGTAAATAAAGTGATTGCTTTTCTGTATATTAGTAATGTACATTTATAATTTTCAATTAAAATACTTCTTAAATTAACATCCCTCATTCCAAAATAACAAAGTATAAATCTAACAAATATGTACTGAATCTGTATCTGAAAAATTACAAATAATTTATAAAAGTACTGAAAAAATATGTAAATAAATGGGCAGATATTTTGTGCCCATGGGTTGAAATATTCAAATGTTAAATTCTCAGTTCATCCAAAATTTAACTGTAGATTCAATGCAATTGCGATCAAAATTTCAGCAGGTTTTTTTTTTTAATCTATAAATTAATTTTAAAGTTTACGTGGAAAGTCAAATGACCTACAATAGCTAACAAAATCCTAAAATATTAGAACAAAATGGGAGGAATCATACTCAATTTCAAGACTCAATACAATGCCATGATTTCAAGATTACAGCTGATTTTAGAAATCAACTGTAATAAAAAGAGTATTATCAAATAACACATTGATTAAGGGAACAGAATAGACAGCCCAGAAATATATCCAGAAGTTATGTACTCTTACTTCTCTTTGACAAAAGTGGAAAGGCAATTCAGTAGGGAATAAGACAGTCTTCAAAAACTGGTGCTGTAACAATTGGACAACTCAATATAAAAAAAATTATCCTAGACAATGACCTCATATCTTACATAAAGACTAATTCAAAATGAATCAAAAATCAAAATATAATGTAAAATATAAAATGTCTAGAAGAAAATACAGGAGGAAATCTGCACAACGAGGTGTTTGGTAATGTGTTTCTTGATGGGCACTTGATTCTGGGGTTGAGACAGGGAATATAAAAGACAAGTCATTGAGCATTTTGTTATTCAGAAAATGAAATAATACTTAAATAACTACATAGTGAGAGCATGTCAAAGGTACACAGAATCCAACTGAAAGCACTCTCAAAGCTTGAAATTGGAACAATTTGAGTAATAAAATAAATAATGCAGCATTAGATTGTAACCCAATAAATAAAACAACTATCCATGTGCTGGGATAATATATCTAAATGACTAAATGAGTAAACAAATGAAGGTAAGTAAGCAAATCCTTTACACAGAATAATTTCAAATAAATTATTTAGCTACTGCTCTTTCAAGGAAGTGGAAGATAATGTTCCACCCCTTATGTAATGTGTCTAGTGACTTCCTACTAAAGAGTGCATTAATTTTTTACTGGAGACTTTACTGAATTTGTTTATCAGATCTAGCAGCCTATTGGATGAGTCTTTAGGATTTTCTAGGTTTACAATCACATCATTCATGAAAAGTTTGACTTTCTGTTTTCCAATTTGGATGCCCTTTGTTTCTTTTGCTTGCCTGATTGCTTGGGCTAGGACTTCCAGCACTAGTGTGTTGAACAGAAGTGGTGTAAATGGGGCATCCTTGTTTTGTTCCAGTTCTTGGCGGCAGGGAATGCTTTCAACTCTTCCCCCTTCAGTATTATGTTGGCTATGGGTTTGTCATAGATAGCTTTTATTACTTTGAAGTGAGTCCCTTCTATGCCTATTTTGTTAAGGATTTTTATCATAAAGAGATACTGTGTCAAATGCTTTTTCTGCATCTACTGAGATGATAATCCGGAGTTTGTTTTTAATTGTGTTTATGTGATATTTTACATTTATTGCCTTGTGTATGTTAAACATTCCCTGCGTCCCTGGATGAAAGCCACTTGATAATGTATTATCTTTTTGATGTGCTATTGGATTTGGTTAGCCAGCATTTTGTTGAGGATTTTTGCATCTGTATTGATCAGGGATATTGGTCTGTAGTTTTTATTTTTTTATTATATCCTTTCCTGGTTTTGGCATCAAGGTGATACTGACTTCATAGAATGATTTAGGGAGGATTCCCTATTTCTCTCTCTTTTGCAATAGTTTCAGCAGGATTGGTATCTTCTTTGAATGTCTGGTAGAATTCAGCTGTGAATCCATCTGGTCTTGGACTTTTTTTGTTGGCAATTTTTTGTGTGGTTGTTGCTGAATCAATTTCACTGTTTGTTATTGGTCTCTTCAGGGTTTCTATTTCTTCCTGATTTAATGTAGGGCGTGGTTATTAATTTCCTCTAGATTTTCTGGTTTGTGAGTGTGAAGGTGTTCATAGTAGCCTTGAATGATCTTTTGTATTTCTGTAGTATCAGTTGTAATATCTCCAGTTTCATTTCTTTTTTTTTTTTTTTTTTTTTTTTT